>NC_134362.1:34083275-34263275 GCF_048569485.1 Anomaloglossus baeobatrachus
AATGCAGCAGCAACGATAATTGAGAAAGGACCCCCATGTCACCGATTAGCGATTTTGCACGTTTTTGCGACAATGCAAAATCGCTCATAGGTGTCACACGCAATGGCATCGCTAAAGCGGCAGGATGTGCGTCACAAATACCGTGACCCCAACGACATTGCTTTAGCGATGTCGTAGAGTGTAAAGCGGCCTTAAACCCATTACCCAGGCATCTCCTATAGGGTAAAGGTGTCTTAAGTACCTGTAGCCTCCCAGCTGACCTGGGAGGCACTTCCGGGTTAAGAGGATGCTGGCCCATTAAGAAAAGTGGTGTGGCCATGGGCACACCCTATGGGCAGAGGCCTGAAGGCTGTAAGGTGTACAGATGCTCTGGGAGGCAGCAGCATGGGATGGGGACAGGAATGCCGCCTCAGGATACCTGGATAGGTGAGGAAACCGAAGTCCTCGCCGGGGAAGGGTGCAGGAGAGTGAGAGGATGTCGGTATGGGCTTTACATTTATGGCTGGTTACATGTGGGCGGAGACCTGAACTGCTCAATTAGTGGCTTACATTGGGGTTCCGGTAAAGCCAAGGAGCCAAACTGAACTTTATCTAAGGTGCTCAAACCACTTTCCCATAGAAAACTTTTACCAGGAAAGTCCAGGACACATCACAGGGGGCAAGACGGTTTCTATTCAACACCTTTCGAAGCTGCCTCTCTTCTTCATTAGGCAAAACAACCACGGTACAAGCAATGCAGTAACTTCCAACTAATAAAGGTTTAACATCTGAAAAAAGCACAGGGCTTGTCAGTGTTCAAAAAGGATTGTATTGCAGAAAATATAAATATATATATTCATTTAAACTGGTGATTTATGCTTGAGCTGGATAAAAATAAATCTTTATTTTTATATAGCGCTAACATATTCCGCAGCACTTTACATACATCAGGAACACTGTCCCCATTGGGGCTCACAATCTAAGGATGCGAGGCGAGGATATGGGTCTAATGAAGTGGCATTTAGTCCATATAGCTTTCCCTGGGCTTGGGTCTAGCTCTGCCCATCTATATTGAGGTCTGTTGACAGTTGTTCCGGTGGAATGGCTTTTATACTTTTTTTTATCAAAATGGTGTTAACTAAGTATCCTATGTTTGTTTACTATTATTATTTATTTATTTTCTCCAGGGTATATTCTCTTTTAGCTTTTATCTCAGGTTTAGTATTGAGTGCCATCCATAGTATCAGGGATATCTGCTTTTGCTGTAGACAGCTGTTGTAACCCAAGCTGTTCTGGAACCAACTTCAAGGCATATTCTCATAACTATACAAAGTGAGTGGACAGGTGGGACAAAGAGAATCATTTCAAGTAGTGGCAATCACAGACAGAAGAAGACCCCTGTGCAGTTCAAAAGCTCAAAATAATGCATTCCTTTATGTATTTATGTCAAAAGCTTCTTGATGATTTGGAGGTAGAAGAGGGGTCACCTACTTCTGATGTGTCTGTACAGGTGCACAGGCTGCACCAGTGATATGACCGTCCATGATTTCAAGAGTATTACTCCAACTGTCTAGTATTGGAGTGAAGTTTGTGTACCGCCCCGGGGCTCGGCCGGCTGCCGAGCCGCTCGGATCCGTGCTCGTCGGTGGGTGGCTCGAGCTCTTCCATGGACCCGGTGGTCACGTAGCTCTGAAAGGGGGGGTTGGCGCTACACGTAGGGACTTCGGTGGGGAGATCCACAGCCGGAGCCGCGGTGGTTTGTAGGAGATTTAAGTTCGTGACACCACCCGCGGGTTGGGGTGAATGGATGGACACCACCGCTGCCGTTGACTAGGCTCCCGGGGGCGGTGTTGCGCAGCTTGGGGTTGACCCCTGAGCACAGGTCTGCACTTAAACTTGACTCTCCTCACTCACTGTCAAGACTAAACTCTCAACTAAACTGTTTTCCCGCCTCCGGGCCTGTGAACTCCTCGGTGGGCGGAGCCAACCACCTGGCTCCACCCCCTTGGTGTGGACATCAAACCTGGAGGGTGGTGACAAAGGTTTGTAGTTTGGCTGCTGTCACCTTTCTAAGGGGAGGGGGTGTGTGTGTGCATGGGACTACCTGGGATGACCTGACTAGTCCAGGGCGTCACATTTGCAAGAGTTAACATTGGGTTCTTCTTTGATAGCGCCCTCACATGCTGACTCTGAAGGGTCCCTCCACAAGCTCATTTTTTAATTGTTATTTGTTATTTTTATGAATACTAATATGAGTAACAGTTTGCTTTGGCTGCATATACTGTAAGCCTCACTTGGTATAGCCAAAGGATTTAAAGGGAACATGTCACCAGATTTTGGCCTTCTAAACTATAACTAGTACCTTAAGCAGCGCCTGTGCTGCATTCCATGAAGGTGCACGTTACCCCCTGCCCCCCCCCCGTAGCCCCAAAATTACCTTTATAAAATCTACTGCCATGCATATAAATTGTCTAGTCTGATCTGATGGGCGTTCTATTCTGTGCCTGCTGGCCCTCCTTTCGATGTCCTCCTGTGCTGATTTATATGGATAACACCTCAGACGCCATCCATGTAGGAGGGCAAAATCTCCATATTCTCAGCTCACGCAGCCGCACATCGCTCTGCCCTGATGAAAACATAGGTGCACCTGCGCGAACCGGTGAGTTCTCTGCGCAGGCGTGAGATTTTGCCTGTCGATATGGATGAAGCAGGTGATGTCATCCACATCGCTAGGCAAAATCTTTCACCTGCACAGAGAACTCACTGGTTTGCGCAGGTGCACCTATGTTTTCGGTTCTGTCCGCAATAGGGCAGAGTGAAGTGCGCCTGCGCAAGCTGGGAATATGCCTACGTAGGCGCAAAATTTTGCCTGCCTACGTGGATAGCGTCCGTGGCGTCATCCACGTCAATCAGCACAGGAAGAGGGCAAAAGGAGGGACAGGAGGCGCACATCAGGACGCCCATCGGACTGGACCGTACACTTTACATACAGGGTGGGAGATTTTATAAAGGTATTTTTGAGGACTACAGGGGGGGTTAGGAGGTAACGTGCACCTTTCCCACCCAAGTCCCGACTGAAGACAACAGCCCAATGAGGGGGATAGAAAGCCACCGCACAGGCAGAGAGATCCCACGGGCCAGCGTCTGCGGGCAAAAGGGCTCTCCCGACATTCACAAAGCCGGGGAGCTGACTCCCGTTGCTGAAGCGCAGGCAGCCCAAGTACACAACACGGTGCAGGAGAAAGGCCGAAACCACCAACCCGGGTGGGGGACAAGAAGCAGCCAGCTGCAGGCACCGACCACCATCAACTTGGTTTACCAGAAACTTGTGTGTGTCAATAACAGTGAGTACAACAGTGCCATCCGGCTGCACACCGCCCTGCACCTCCCAGCTATCCCCAACGGGCACCGGGGCCACCATCCCTGCCCACGAAGGGGTTAACATCTTGCTGCACTACCATCTCCCCCGGGTGCTCCTTAACAGCAGCGGTGGTGTCTACATTCACCACATCCCGTGGGTGGCGTCACGAACTCAAGTGCGGCGCCGGCCGTGCACCTACCTAACCCCCACCAAAAGCGCCAGCATCCTCTTTCAGAGCGAAGTGACCCCGGGTCTGGAGGTGCTCGGGCCACCCACCAACGAGCCCGGATCCGAGCGGCTCGGCTGCAGCTAAGCGCGGGGCGGTAGACATCAGGTGCTAGCTTTAGTGTAGAAGGCCAAAATCTGGTGACAGGTTCCCTTTAACTCACAGAGATGTGACAAGTAGAAGCTGTACTGGTGATTTAAGACTACCCAGCAACTGTGGAATTAAGGCTGCTACAGGAGACATGACGTGACCCAGGGGATAGTGGGAAGTAGTGAGTGTGTCTTCTCTGCATGTGAAGAAGCCTTACTAGAAAAAACTGCTGTGTGTGTGTGTCCTGAACTGTGTCAAGCTGCAGAGGCCAGTCAGTCCAGGGTAGTGAATGTCAGGAGGAGAGAATAGTTCAAGAACTCCTGATGTGTAGCAGAAGGAGAGTGGAGAGAAGTGACCGAGCACAGGACTCACCCACCTCACTGCATAATAAGGTACAGAGTGCTGCTGTGTACAAAGAAGTGACTCGGTGGGAAGAGAATATATTGTGTGAAAAGACTCTATATTTTGCATATTTTTAGGAGTCAGTCGTTAGCTTGAAGCAGTTGTCCAAGCAATTACTTACAGATTATTAAAAGCAAAAAACTTACCCATCTTCTTAAAAAGACATGACATCTGATATCTATGTTCTCACTTTCAGCTGCCGTGCTGTTTATTTAATATTAATACTCATTTAATATTTAATGATAATGCTTTATGTTATCATTTTTTTCAGACCAGAATTTTTCTGTCACTGGTTATATCATTTTCCCTGTATCGAAGTGTAAAGGCTGCTTAACACTCAACAACATACGAGATGTCGTTGGGGTCACGGAATTCGTGACGCACATCCGGCCTCGTTAGCGACGTTGCGTGTGACACGTACGAGCGACTGCTAACGATGTAAAATACTCACCATATCGTTGATTGTTGACACGTCGTCCATTTCCCAAATATCGTTGCTGATTTTGGACGCAGGTTGTTGGTCGTTTCTTAGGCAGCACACATCGCTACGTGTGACACCCCAGGAATGACGAACAGCACCGTACCTGCGTCCTCCGGCAACGAGGTGGGTGTCACTTTCTTTCGGCTGCTCTCCGCCCCTCCGCTTATATTGGACACCTGCCGTGTAACGTCACTGTGACACCGCACGATCCGCCCCCTTAGAAAAGAGGCTGTTCGCCGGCCACAGCGACGTCGCTAGGAAGGTAAGTACGTGTGACGGGTACTAGCGATTTTGTCCGCCACGGGCAGCAATTTGCCCGTGACGCACAAACGACAGCGGCGGGTGCGAAAGCTAGCGACATCATTAACGATGTCACAGCGTGTAAAGCCCCCTTTAGGGAATCTTTACCATGTAACTATGTAACAACTCCTGATGTGTAGCAGTAGGAGAGTGGAGAGAACTGACCGAGCACAGGACTCACCCCCCTCACTGCATAATAGGGTGCAGCGTGCTGATCTGTGTAAAGATACTGTGTAAGAAGAAGTGACTGGGTGGGAAGAGAATATATTCTGTGAAAAGACTTTCATGCATGTTATTCTGGAGGCCTTATGTGAAGAGAAGAAGCATTATTAAAGGGAACCTGTAACCAGGTTTTTTCCTTATGAGATGGGGCCACAATCAATGAGCCCTTATATACAGCATTCTAGAATGCTTATATAGTGGAACCTCGGTTTACAAGTAACTTGCAGTGCGAGTATCTCGCTATACGAGCAAAGCTTGCTGTAAATTTATAACTCAGTTTACGAGCAAGCTTTGCCGTACGAGCAAATACTCACTGCACACACTTCCGGTTCCGTACGTTCATCGCGCTCTAACCCGCTCTTGCAAACCGCACAAACACACACAAACAAACACGCACACACACATATTATGCTCACCTTACCTTCCGTTCCATTGCCGGCCTCCCGGTTCTTATAGTTCGCCGCTACAGGAGGTGTATCAGGTAACCGTCGCAGAAATGGAGGAACTTCCGCTGTCAGCCGCTTCTCAAAGGCAGCGCGCTGACCAATCAGAGGCAAGCGGCTCCTGCCTTTGACGTCAGCGCGCTGGCAGCGGAAGCTCCGGCATCGGTCGTGATGGTTAACCGATACACATCCGGTACCAAGAGAACTATAAGAACCAGGAGGCCGGCGATGGAACAGAAGGTAAGGTGAGCATAGGCATAGTGTGTGTGTGTGTGCGTGTTTGTGTGTGTTTGTGCGTGTGTGGAGTGGCACAATAGGGGACCAGGATGTGACATTGAACAAGTTGTGGAACGAATTGTCAGCATTGCAATGATTTCCTATGGGAAATTTTGCTTTGCTAGATGAGTAACTTCGTTTACAAGCACAGTCCCAGAACGTAAACTAAGGTTCCACTGTATACAGTATTCTGGAATGCTGTATATCAGAGCTCACTGGTAGTGACAGCAGCATATCGTCGCCAAATCTGGTGATGACAGGTTCTCTTTAAAGAGAACCTGTCACCAGGTTTTTCTCACTGAGCTTTGTCCACCACCAGTGAGGTGCCGGACCAAGGGCAGCGACAGGGCCGGCTCCAGGTTTTTGTGGGCCCTGGGCGGAAGAGTCCCAGTGGGCCCCATCCACACGCAGACACACACACATACACAGATACGTACACATACATATACATATTTAAAGACAAACTCACAAAATACGTATAGAACTGACATATCTATACAGTCATATACACTAACATACATACATACACATCATACATGCACATACAGACACACACACAACACAACTCTGCTAGATACATACATACAGACACACAGCTCTGCTGGATACATACACACATAGCTCTGCTGCATACATACACACATAGCTCTGCTGCATACATACACACATAGCTCTGCTGCATACATGCACACATAGCTCTGCTGCATACATACACGCATAGCTATGCTGCATACATACACACATAGCTCTGCTGCATACATACACACATAGCTCTGCTGCATACATACACACATAGCTCTGCTGCATACATACACACATAGCTCTGCTGCATACATACACACATAGCTCTGCTGCATACATACACACATAGCTCTGCTGCATACATACACACATAGCTCTGCTACATACATACACACATAGCTCTGCTACATACATACACACATAGCTCTGCTACATACAGACACACATAGCTCTGCTGCATACATACACACATAGCTCTGCTGCATACATACACACATAGCTCTGCTGAATACATACACACATAGCTCTGCTACATACATACACACATAGCTCTGCTACATACATACACACATAGCTCTGCTACATACAGACACACATAGCTCTGCTGCATACATACACACATAGCTCTGCTGCATACATACACACATAGCTCTGCTGCATATATACACACATAGCTCTGCTACATACATACACACATAGCTCTGCTACATACAGACACACATAGCTCTTTTACATACATAGCTCTGCTACATACATACATACACACATAGCTCTGCTACATACATATATGAATCTGCTACATACATACACATAGCTCTGCTACATACAGACACACATAGCTCTGCTACATACATACACACATAGCTCTGCTGCATACATACACACATAGCTCTGCTGCATACATACACACATAGCTCTGCTACATACATACACACATAGCTCTGCTACATACATAGCTCTGCTACATACATACACACATAGCTCTGCTACATACATACATGAATCTGCTACATACATACACATAGCTCTGCTACATACATACACACATAGCTCTGCTGCATACATACACACATAGCTCTGCTACATACAGACACACATAGCTCTGCTGCATACATACACACATAGCTCTGCTACATACATGCATAGCTCTGCTACATACACGCATAGCTCTGCTACATACATACACAGATAGCTCTGCTGCATACATAGACACATAGCTCTGCTACATACATAGCTCTGCTACATACATACATACACACATAGCTCTGCTACATACATACATGAATCTGCTACATACATACACATAGCTCTGCTACATACAGACACACATAGCTCTGCTACATACATACACATAGCTCTGCTACATACATACACACATAGCTCTGCTACATACAGACACACATAGCTTTGCTACATACATACACACATAGCTCTGCTGCATACAGACACACATAGCTCTGCTGCATACATACAGACACACACGTGGCTCTGAGGGGCCCACACACACGGCTCTGAGGGGCCCACACACACGGCTCTGGGGGGCCCACACACAGTTCCAGGGGCCAGCACATACAGCACGGGGGGGGCAGGGCATACACCTAAGGGGGGAGAAGCCCATACAGCTCACCAGGGCCCATAAATCAGGGGGCGGGGAGGGCACATACCGCTCAAGTCACGGTGGAGAGGGGGCTCACACAGCGCCGGAGAGAAGAGCTGTGCTGGGGGTCGCTGGCTGGCACTGCAACTCCTTCATCTGTGGGACTGAGCATGCCGGTCGGTAGCTCCGCCCACAGATGAAGTTCAAACCAGGAAGTCTGCGCGCCTTAAAGGGACGGCGCTGCAGATTCCTGCCGAGGACTGCGGTCCCCGGAACTCGGTCCGGGGGCAGCAGAACTAAGGCGAGGGGGCCCCGGCCAAGGGGCACCAGAACTGACGAGGCCGAGTGGGCCCCCCCGGCTCTCCAGGGCCCCGGCATTTGCCCGGGTATGCCGCGTGCTGACGCCGGCCCTGGGCAGCGACACCCATCGGACCGGACCGCCCTGTAAATAAGTATTATAAAGGTGGTTTTTACTTTCTACAGAGCAGCCTGGGCTCACTGAAATGCTGTATATAAGAGCTCACTGGTGGTGGCTTCAGGTCATAGGGGAAAATCCTGGTGACAGGTTCCCTTTAAAGCCTTACCATCTACACTACCTGAAACTGTGTTATGTAGCAGTGGGCTTGCTGGAATTGTTACATCACCTCATGTATGGAAGATGCATGTTAAGGGTGCTCTGAGTCAATTCTTCAAAATCCAAAGAACTTAGTGTGATGCCAATGTCAAACACCCAGGTGTAATGAGAAACACTAGTGGAGTATATCTGCAGGGGGTGTACACTAGGTGTTGGACACACTAGTAAGGGATGGTCGAACAAGCCAGGAGTCAGTAGCCAGAAGGTAACGACAGTGATGTCAGGAGAAAGACAAGTTGAAGTCAAAGTGAGAGCTGATGGTCTGTAAACCAGAAAGTCACGTCAAGAACCAGGAAGTAAGTGGAGCCGGGGTCAGGGGACGAGCCGAGGTCGGGAAGCCAAAAAGAAAAGTCGGGTACACGGGAGTTAGAGAAGCCTGAGTCAGGAAACTAGCCAAAGGTCAGAGAGACAGGGAGTCAGGTCAGAGTAGGAGAGGATACTATTATTAGACTAGAAGATTAGGAAGTGCGGGCAATTCTTGTATTTTGTATTATAGCGTAGGGGAGAAGACGGGATGAGGTATAAGGAACTAGGTAGCGGGACAAGATCAGGTCAGTTACTTACGGGAACCAGAGACGTACACTGCCAAACAGGAACTATCACTAGAGGCGTTCCGGGTGAAGCAACTCAAAGATAAAGCGGAGCAATCACCCGGAACGAGGCTCCAACGATCGGGCCTCTCCGACACAACACAGGACTAGACCGGGAACTGGCGGAAAATATGAAGCCCAGCATAGGCTCTGCAAGATAACCAGAATCATGACACTTAGGGGTACTATGCACGCTGTGACATCACTAGCCGATTGTAGCGATGCCGAGCGCGATAGTCTCCGCCCCCGTCGCAGATGCGATATCTTGTGATAGCTGCCGTAGCGAACATTATCGCTGCGGCAGCTTCACACACACTTACCTGTCCTGCGACGTCACTCTGGCCGGTGACCCACCTCCTTCCTAAGGGGGCGGGTCGTGCGGCGTCACAGCGACGTCACACGGCAGGCGGCCAATAGAAGCGGAGGAACCTCCTTCCTTCCTCATTGCAGGTGGGACGCAGGTAAGGATATGTTCCTTGCTTCTGCGGCTTCATACACAGCGATGTGTGCTGCCGCAGGAACGAGGAACAACATCGTACCTGTCGCTGCAGCGAAATTATGGAAATGACCGACACTACACAGATCACAGATTTTCGACGCTTTTGCGATCGTTTATCGGTGCTTCTAGGCTCTGCACGTTGCGACGTCGTTACCAGCGCTGGATGTGCGTCACTTTCGATTTGACCCCGACGAGATCGCAGTAGCGATGTCGCAACGTGCAAAGTACCCCGGAAGATTACTTTGCCCAGTCTCCCTATACAAAATAACAAAAAGATTCCCAAACACTTTGATACAGAGCAAATGATAACCAGTGACAGATAAAGTCTGGTTTGAAAAGACTGATAACATAAAGCATCATCATTAAATATCAAATGAGTATCAATATTAAATAAACAGCTGAAAGTGAGAACATAGATATAAGATGTCATGTCTTTTTAAGAAGATGGGCAAGTTTTTTGCTTTTAATAATCTGTAAGAAATTGCTAAAACAACTGCTTCAAAGCAACGACCGACTCACAAATATATGCAAAAAATAGAACAGCTTTTATTTGTAGATTTTGGGTTTAATCTGAAGCAATTTAAGACTTGAGCGGCTCACCTGATAAACAAGAACAGCGCGATCCGAGGAAAGTTTCAAGTCTCAAGATAAATCAACTTTACTTCCAGTAGAATAAAGCAGCGCGATAACAAGGAGTTTGTTTGCCAAAATAGAATCTTTAATTTAGCGGGATGTAGGCGGCGCGCGGCGTCCTTGTTCGGCTCGTTACCATAACAATGCGTGTAACGTAATTAATCATACTAATTCCAAGGTACAAAATACAAAGAATGTCTCCTACAAGGACACTGGTAACTCAAGAACAAATTAGTAAAACTATGTATCATTAGTCGAGAACGAGAGGAGCCGCAAAATCACACTGCCCACAATTAAGTTTCCTGGCGCGTCCTCCACCAGAAGAGCGGAGGCTGCTTTGTTCTAGAAAGTAAAAATCTAATTAAAAGGAAAAAGAAAAGCAAGAGAAGAAAAAAAAAAAAGTCTTTGGTGACCTTCACTCAAAGCAAAAGTAGTAATATGTGCCGGAATTATATTACATACAGTAACTAAAAAGAGAAATATCATGTCTGAAGATTCTAGGAGGACAACCATGAATATCACAGTATATAGTATTAAGGGTGCTTTACACGCTGCGACATCGCTAGCGATTGCTAGCGATGTCGCGAGCAATAGCACCCGCCCCCGTCATTCGTGCGAACATTATCACTACGGCAGCGTCACACGCACATACCTGTTCAGTGACGTCGCTGTGACCGCCTAACAATCCATCCTTCAAGGGGGAGGTGCGTTCGGCGTCACCGCGACGTGACAAAGCAGCCGGCCAATAGAAGAGGAGGGGCGGAGATGAGCGGCCGGAACATCCCGCCCACCTCCTTCCTTCCTCATTGCTGGTGGACGCAGGTAAGGAGATGTTCCTCGTTCTTGCGGTGTCACACATAGCGATGTCATATGCCGCAGGAACGAAGAACAACCAGCGGCATGCACCACCAACGATATTATGAAAAGGAGTGACCTGTCAACGATCAATGATTTTTGACGTTTTTGCGATCTTTGATTGTCGCTCCTAGCTGTCACACTCTGCGATGTCGCTAACGGCGCCGGATGTGCGTCACTAACGACGTGACCCCGACGATATATCGTTAGCGATGTTACAGCATGTAAAGCACCCTTTAGATGTAGTAAGACTCATAAAGGGAATATAGCTGTGGAAACAAGAAAATCTACTGACTTCTCACCTCTACATTTTTGATTACAGGATGTAGATTATAGTGTTAATTTACTTTCACATGGAGGCAGTATTATAGTATATTCTTATACATAGGGGGCAGTATTATAGTAGTTATATTCTTGTACATAGGGGGCAGTATATTATAGTAGTTATATTCTTGTACATAAGAGCAGTATTATAGTAGTTATATTCTTGTACATAGGGGCAGTATTATAGTAGTTATATTCTTGTACATAGGGGCAGTATTATAGTAGTTATATTCTTGTACATAGGGGCAGTATTATAGTAGTTATATTCTTGTACATAGGGGGCAGTATTATAGTAGTTATATTCTTGTACATAGGGGCAGTATTATAGTAGTTATATTCTTGTACACAGGAGCAGTATTATAGTAGTTATATTCTTGTACTGAACATAGGGACAGTATTATAGCAGTTATATTCTTGTACCTATAAGGTATTATAATAGTTTTATTCTTGCACATAGGCGGCAGTATTATGGTAGTTATATTCTTGTACATAGGGGCAGTATTATAGTAGTTTTATTCTTGTACATACAGGGCAGTATTATAGTAGATATATTCTTGTACATAGGGGCAGTATTATAGCAGTTATATGCTTGTACCTAGGGGGCAGTATTATAGTAGTCATATTCTTGTACGTAGGAGCAGTATTATAGTAGTTATATTCTTGTACATAGGGGGCAGTATTATAGTAGTTTTATTCTTGTACATAGGAGCAGTATTATAGTAGTTATATTCTTGTACATAGGAGCAGTATTAGTAGTTATATTCTTGTACATAGGAGCAGTATTATAGTACTTATATTCTTGTACATAGGGGTAGTATTATAGTAGTAATATTCTTGTACATAGGGGACAGTATTATAGTAGTTATATTCTTGTACATAGGAGCAGTATTATAGTAGTTATATTCTTGTACGTAGGAGCAGTATTATAGTAGTTATATTCTTGTACATAGGGGGCAGTATTATAATTGTTATATTCCTATACATAAAGGGCAGTATTATAGAAGTTATTCTTGTACATAGGAGGCAGTATTATAGTATATTCTTGTACATAGTGGCAGTATTATAGTATATTCTTGGACATAGGAGCAGTATTATAGTAATTATATTTTCATATACAGCGAGCAGTATTATAGTAGTTATATTCTTGTACATAGGGGCAGTATTATAGTAGCTATATTCTTGTACATAGGGGCAGTATTATAGTAGTTATATTTTTGTATATAGGAGCAATATTATAGTAGTTATATTTGACTACATAGGGAACAGTAAAATACTAGTTATATTCTTGTACATAGGGGGGCAGTATTATAGTAGTTATATTTTTGTACATAGGGGGGCAGTATTATAGTAGTTATATTTTTGTACATAAGGGCAGTATTATAGTAGTTATATTCTTGTACATAGGGGGCAGTATTTTAGTAGTTATATTCTTGTACATAGGGGTGGGCAGTATTATTGTAGTTATATTCTTGTACATAAGGGCAGTATTATAGTAGTTATATTCTTGTACATGTAAAAGTTAAGACACCCCTGGTCAAAATTACTGTTACTGTGAACACTTAAGCAAGTTGAAGATAAACTGATTTCTAAAAGAAAAACAGTTAAAGATGTCACATTTCTTTTGTATTTGAGCAAAAAAAAAAAATAAATAAATAAAAAAAATATATATATATTTATTTATATCTACAGTATATATTTTTATCTTTTACTTATTAAAATTAACAAAGAGAAATGGGCTGATGCAAATGTTTGGGCACACTGTATGGTTAGTACCCAGTAGCAGCCCCTTTGGCAAGTATCACAGCTTGTAAATGCTTTTTGCAGCAGCCAAGAGTCTTTCAATTCATGTTTTAGGGATTTTCATCTATTCTTCCTTGGAGACGTCTGCCAGTTCTGTGAGATTCCTGGCTCGTCTTGCATGCTCTATTTTTGAGGTCTAGCCATAGATTTTCAATGATGTTCAGAGCAGGGGACTGGGAGGGCCATTGTAAAACCTCTAATTTGTGCCTTTTGAGGTTGTTTATTGTAGAATTTGACATGTGTTTAGGATCATTATCCATTTGTAGAAGCCATCCTCTTTTCTCTTTTCATCTTCATCTTTTTTACAGATGGTGTTCTGTTTACATCAAGAATTTGTTGAAATTTCATTGAATCCATTCTTCCCTCTACTCGTGAAATGTTCCCTGGACCATTGGCTGCAACACAACCCCAAAGGATGATTGATCCACCCCCATGCTTAATGGTTGGCGAGATATTCTTTTCCTGAAATTCTGCGCCCTTTTTTTTCCACACATACCTTTGATTATTGTGGCCAAAGTGTTCTATTTTAACCTCATCTGTCCACAGGACTTGTTTCCAAAGTGCATCAGGCTTGCGTATTCTTTTCCAGACTTCTAATGCTGAAGGTTATGGTGAGGACGCATGAGAGGTTTCCTTCTAGTGATTCTTCCATGAAGGCCATATTTGTGCAGGAGTCTCTGAACAGCAGAACAATGTACCACAACTCCAGAGTCTGATAAATCTTCCTGAAGGTCTTTTGCAGTATAGTTTCAGAGAACCCATAGCTGCTATTTTTTGGCACAAGGCTAAAGGATGTTGAGTTTTTGTAAAGCTGTAAAATTAGCATCACCTGGCCTTTCCTAATGATGAAGTCATAACACTAACAGGCTAATTAAGGTCTGAAACCTTGGTCAAAGTGTCAAAGTATTATAGTAGTTATATTCTTGTACATAGGAGCAGTATTATAGTAGTTATATTCTTGTACATAGGGGCAGTATTATAGTGTTTATATTCTTGTACATAGGAAGCAGTATTATAGTAGTTATATTCTTGTACATAGGAGCAGTATTATAGTAGTTATATTCTTGAACATAGGGGCAGTATTATAGTAGTTATATTCTTGAACATAGGGGCAGTATTATAGTAGTTATATTCTTGTACATAGGGGCAGTATTATAATAGTTATATTCTTGAACATAGGGGCAGTATTATAGTAGTTATATTCTTGAACATAGGGGCAGTATTATAGTAGTTATATTCTTGTACATAGGGGCAGTATTATAATAGTTATATTCTTGTACATGGGTGTCAGTATTATAGTAGTTTTATTCTTGTATATAGGCGCAGTATTATAGTAGTTATATTCTTGTATATAGGTGCAGTATTATAGTGTGAAGGCCTAGGCTATGAATCGTTTGTCCGGTATAATAATATTATAATATAATAAGATTAATCTGTATTTTTAATGTTTTATGTATTGCTTTCTACATATATCTGACTGAAATGTTGCAAGAATTGTATATGTAAACAAACTATGCTTAGGGCTAAGTAATGAGTTTGTAGTCTCATAAATAAGTAAACTAACATTCTTCAATAGAACAGGTTCTTGGAAAACCGGTTAGACTCATGATTAAGCAATATTCTTGAGTAGACATTCGTCTGTTCCCAGACACACCTGAATGACTTAAAGGAATGTTGTTTTACAGGACTGTCCAAAAAGCTGTATAAAATGTTATGCTTTGTGAATACACGGGCAGAAGGCCTCCACTTCTCCCAAATAGAGACACGTTTCTCTGTGTGGTCATTTTCCTGATTCATATACATCTGTGCAGTTCTGATTTGAAATCCAACTCCGTGACCCTGAGAGAGACCCGGAGGTCTCCCCCAACAATAGTAGTTAGACTTGTACATAGGGGCAGTATTATAGTACTTATATTCTTGTACGTAGGGGGAGTATTATAGTAGTTATATTCTTGTACATAGGAAGCAGTATTATAGTAGTTATATTCTTGTACATAGGGGCAGCATTATAGTAGTTATATTCTTGTACATAGGGGCAGTATTATTATAGTTTAGACTTGTTCATAGAAGCAGGATTATAGTAGTTATATTTTTGCAAATAAGGCCCACATTATAGTAGTTTATATTTGTTCTAGGAGCACTATTATAGTATGTGTATTCTTTTGGCTGTACTATATTTTTTGGATATGTTTTGTTGCACTTTTAAAATTAGGGTTTCCATGTTCTCTGATTTTGAAGTTACATAATGAAAGCCTTTTAAATAGAAAATAGAGAAATAAAAGAGAGACTTCAGCATGCACGTGTTATATAATTCGTGACAGTGACTCCTAGAGATCTGCAGTAATATGGCATCTTCTCTTATTACAGCTCGAATTTTACAATGCTTCTGTTTCATCCTGATCCTTTAAAATCCTCCTTAAACGCGGCTTCATCCTTCTGTGATACGTCTCCTCCTTGTACTTGTATCTCCACGTTTTCATGTGTCATTAATATACAGTGTTTTTCATTCTCTTCTCAGTGAGAGCTCAGACCCTGGTACTGAGGGATTAATGCTCCATAATAGGCAGATAACAACATACAACCCAACGTAAATGGCATTCCAGATAACCTTAAACTGTCATCTCCTTAAAATAAAAGATGAACTAAGAATTTGTTCCTTAAGTCCTTCCATTTGTTTATATTAATTTAATATTTCGTACACCGACAGTTGTTTTTTGGTGACGACAATCAGTAATTCTGGCAATATATTACCTATAGGAGTGGTGATTCGGCTTTCGCCAGATCTTAGGTGCATGTGTATACTATTCAACTTATCAGCTAAGATGGCTGATTTATTTTTGGTGGTAATGGCACCTGTCAATTGGTGGGTTATATTAGGGTTATATTAGGAAGTTAATGAACTGTTAAGGCCCCGTCACACGCAGCAACGTATCTAATGATATATCGCCGGGGTCACGGATTCCGTGACGCACATCCGACATCGTTAGCAACGTCGTTGTGTGTGACAGCAAGGAATGACCGTTAACGATGGAAAATACTCACCTTATCGTCCATCATTGACACGTCGTTCCTTTTTAAAAAAATCGTTGATTGTTGAGCACGCAGGTTGTTCGTTGTTCCCGAGGCAGCACACATCGCTGCGTGTGACACCTTGGGAACGACGAACAACAGCTTACCTGCGACCGCCGGCGGCAATGAGGAAGGAAGGAAGTGGGCGGGGTGTTACGTCCCGCTCATCTCCGCCCCACCGCTTCTTTTGGGCGGCCACTTAATGACGCCGCTGTGACGCCGCACGAACCGCCTTTCTAAGGCGGTACTCCGGCAACAGCGATGTCGCAAGGCAGGTAAGTCCCGTGTGACGGCTCCTAATGATATTGTGCGCCATGGGGAGCGATTTGCCCGTGACGTACAAACGACGGGGGTGGGTGTTTTCGCTAGCGATATCGCTGCCTGTAACACCCCCTTTAGTCCCGGAAGTTGAAGAGGAGAAATGAGCAAGGCTAAGGATCTGAGCAAGAAGAAGATAAATGAGCAAGGGTAAGGATTTGAGCAAGAAGAAGAAAAATGAGCAAGGGTAAGGATCTGTGCAACTTTGCCATGGACCAAATTGTGATGACTTGATGTACAGGTCAGAGCATCTTCAAAACAGCAGGACTTAAGGAGTATAGAATGGTTATACCTTTAGTACCTTCAAAAGGTGCTTCAAGGAAGGACAGCCACTGAGCAACCCGGCACTAAACCTCTCTGCAGCTGGGACTCGTACACCCGGCTTCATAGTGCACATAACCAGAAAGTGCCAGGGAGGGACTTCTGACCATGCGCACTGATCCTAAGCCCAGCGTTCTGAAGCAGTTACAACAGACACGGATACGTGCGTCACTGCTGATGACGCTGGGCAATGGGCATTGAGTAGCATGTTAGCATGCCCCTGTGGGCGTGCTAACATGTCAAGAGGGCGGACTAGTTGGGGGAAGTAACACCCTTACAACTAGTCCCTGCGCTCCTTAGCATATCATATAGGATCTTTAGAAATACTTTTTCTAAAGATCTCTTTATGTATGCTACTAGATACAGGGACAGCTAGGCAGGGATTAGCAATATGCACTCAGAACTGCTTGTGGCTCTGGGTGCATATTGCACCTGACAGGTTCCCTTTAACCAAACAAGATATGAAAATATAATGAACATGTATTACGTATTACACTCAGACCTCCCCCTGATCTACAACCCAGGAACACAGATGGACAAAAGTAGCTTTTTCTACGAGATATCTTACAATATTGTTTGAAATCCTTAGGTCACTAACTTTTATACCCTTTAAACATCTCCCATGTTTAGAAGCTTCTGTTTAAAGGTGTTTGTCCAATACTCGGACAAACCCTTCTCAATCAAAGCGTTTGCTCCCATTTAAATAAAATCACTTATACTCTCATCTGGTACCAGCACCATGTTGGCACTTGCCCTCTCCCCCAGGCTCATGGGATGTTGTTACGTCACTCGAGCACTGCACCCAATCATCGCCGTATTCCCTCTACCGCCTTTGGATCAATCAAACATCAAGAGGAAGTCAGAGATGTGGCTGGCTGCTCCCTGCTCTTGATGTTTGATACGTCCAAAGGCAGGAAGATGGCGCTGATTGGGCGCAGGGCTTGCATCATTGCATGACATAGCAAGATAACGTGAGTCCGGGAGAGCAAGTGCTGACACTGCTGAAATAGTGCTGGCATTAGAGGTGAATGTAGGTGTTATTTCTTGAATGCAGGCAAACGCTCTGATTGAGAAGGGGGTGTCAGAGTAGTGAACGTACAGCTAAAGACTAGTTAGTGTCCATCTCTGAGCTCCTACAATGGGCATGACCCTTGTCCATCTCTGAGCTCCTACAATAAGCATGATCTTTTTCCATCTCTGAGCTTATACAATGGGCATGATCCTTGTCATCTCCAAGCTCCTACAATGGGCATGACCCTTGTCCATTCTGAGCTCCTACAATGGGCATGATCCTTGTCCATCTCTGAGCTCCTACAATGGGCATGATCCTTGTCCATCTCTGAGCTCCTACAATGGGCATGATCCTTGTCCATCTCTGAGCTCCTATAATGGGCATGACCCTTGTCCATCTCTGAGCTCCTACAATAAGCATGATCTTTGTCCATCTCTAAGCTCCTACAATGGGCATGACCCTTGTCCATCTCTGAGCTCCTACAATAAGAATGATCTTTGTCCATCTCTGAGCTTATACAATGGGCATGATCCTTGTCCATCTCCGAGCTCCAATGGGCATGACCCTTGTCATCTCTGAGCTCCTACAATGGGCATGACCCTTGTCCATCTCTGAGCTCCTACAATGGGCATGACCCTTGTCCATCTCTGAGCTCCAACAATGGGCATGACCCTTGTCCATCTCTGAGCTCCTACAATAAGCATGATCTTTGTCCATCTCTGAGCTCATACAATAGGCATGATACTACTTATCCATCGCTGAGCTACTACAATGGGCATGATCCTTATCCATCTCTGAGCTCCTACAATGGGCATGACCCTTGTCCATCTCTGAGCTCCTACAATGGGCTTGCGAGCATCAGAATTTGTCTTGATGAATTTTCACTTCATCTGGATTGAATATCAAGCCAGGAGTGGCAGTGAAAGATGAACAAATTCCTTTATCTCTTTCTTGGTTACTAATGATTTAGGGAAAAGAACCCTATTTTTTTATCCCCCAATCATAAACATATGTAGGTTGGTCCTCTCTCCACAAAAGAAGAGAACGCTCCAAGCACTTTCCGTTGAAAGAGAATGATTAATTATTTTGAGATGTACTACAGGGTTACCCCCTTTTTACGTCCATGAGTACAAAACCAAAAAGCTACCTTAATTTAATTTGATGCAAACAACAAAAAACTTTCGGTAAGGAAAGTTCCAGGAAAATAGTAGGAAGCTTATTTCCCAGAGAACAATTCGGCAAAGTCATGTCAAACTTGCTACCGAGACTGACGGAACAAAGTAATTACTAATGAAAAAAGTTGTAAACTATCCGGACTTGTATGGGCCCAGGGAGAAGATTATTTTGTAACCCCTTAATAGAAAAATAAATTACAGCCGGGAAAAAGAAGGTTTTATTAAACAGTCAAATATAAAGCTGCCCATAAATATTTATAAACAGCTAGTGAGCAGATTGTGGGATTAGCATCCAAAACAGCCCTGACGGCTGCCGACAAAAATGGAATATATTACCGTGTATGTCTAATAGTCAGCAGTTGGAGGCGGCCTCAGAACAGAATGTAATCCTTATCACCCCAATGTTCATGAGCTACCCACTATAACCATTAATTGGTAAACATAGTCATGACATATAGGACAGGGTAAATTGCCCCAAGGTCACCCCAATTTAAAGGCCCCGTCACACTAAGCAACATCGCTAGCAACATCGCTGGTAACGAACAACTTTTGTGAAGTTGCTAGCGATGTTGCTGTGTGTGACATCCAGCAACAACCTGGCCCCTGCTGTGAGGTCGTTGGTTGTTGCTGAATGTCCTGGGCCATTTTTTAGTTGTTGCTGTCCTGCTGTGAAGCACAGATCGCTGTGTGTGACAGCGAGACAGCAACAACTGAATGTGCAGGCAGCAGGAGCCGGCTTCTGCAGAGGCTGGTAACCAATGTAAACATCGGGTAACCAAGAAGCCCTGTCCTTGGTTACCCGATATTTACCTTTGATACCAGCCTCCCCCGCTCTCACTGCCTGTGCTGCCGGCTCCTGCTCTGTGCACATGTAGCTAGCTGCAGCACACATCGGGTTAATTAACCTGATGTGTGCTGTAAGTAGGAGAGCAGGGAGCCAGCGCTAAGCATTGTGCGCTGCTCCCTGCTCTGTGCACATTTAGCTGCAGCATACATCGGGTAATTAACCCGATGTGTGCTGTATCTAGGAGAGCAGGGAGCCAGCGCTAAGCATTGTACGCTGCTCCCTGCTCTGTGCACATGTAGCTGCAGCACACATCGGGTAATTAACCCGATGTGTGCTGTACTAGGAGAGCAGGGAGCCAGCGCTCAGTGTGCGCTGCTCCCTGCTCTCTGCACGTGTAGCTCCGTGCAGTGGTAACCAAGGTAAATATCGGGTTGGTTACCGATATTTACCTTAGTTACCAAGCGCAGCATCTTCCACGCGGTGCTGGGGGCTGGTCACTGGTTGCTGGTGAGCTCACCAGCAACTCGTGTAGCCACGCTCCAGCGATCCCTGCCAGGTCAGGTTGCTGGTGGGATCGCTGGAGCGTCGCAGTGTGACAGCTCACCAGCAACCTCCTAGCAACTTACCAGCGATCCCTATCGTTGTTGGGATCGCTGGTAAGTTGCTTAGTGTGACGGTACCTTTAGTGTCAGGATCTCTGATGATCTATTGCTGTAAATGGTTAGTGTCAGCATACCTAACAGTTTAGAGCAGCGACTGCACAACACATGGAGCTGGTGAGTTTCTGCTTCACAAACATTGTAAGCTAGGTTGAGTTTGCACTGATTTTTAGAATAGAAGTTTTCCAATTCCTCCTCAAATACTCAAACTTTGGTTCTGGTGTTGTATTAATGTACTGATGGTGGTTCTGGTGATGTATTAATGTACTGATGGTGTTTCTGGTGGTGTATTAATGTACTGATGGTGTTTCTGGTGGTGTATTAATGTACTGATGGTGGTTCTGGTGGTGTATTAATGTACTGATGGTGGTTCTGGTGGTGTATTAATGTATTGATGGTGGTTCTGGTGGTGTATTAATGTACTGATGGTGTTTCTGGTGGTGTATTAATGTACTGATGGTGGTTCTGCTGGTGTATTAATGTACTGATGGTGGTTCTGGTGGTGTATTAATGTACTGATGGTGGTTCTGGTGGTGTATTAATGTGCTGATGGTGCTTCTTGTGATGAATTAATGTACTGATGTTGGTTCTGGTGGTGTATTAATGTACTGATGATGGTTCTGGTGATGTATTCATGTAAGTACCCCTTTAGATTTTGTTTAACCTTTGGGGTTGGTTCACTATGACAATGTGGGCAAAAAAATGTTGTGCACCTGTGAAGTAATGGACACAGACAGAAGAGGGTCTGTTGTGAATGTTAGTTATGTTTTGGCTGCTGGGAAGCTCCCTCTGGTGGCCAGGAATGGTTTGGACTTGGACCAGGTGTGTTGTGCAATGGGTGTTTCCTTTGCTAACTCTCTGCTTATTTAAATCCTGGTCTGATTGCAGGCTGTGGCCGGATGGCAGTTGTTCTTTGTATCTCCAGCCTGCTTCATCCTGCTCTACACCACATCTATCCCAGATAAGTGCTTGCTCTTTATTTATTGTCTGGTTCTTTTGCTTATCTGGGTTTGTCATTTGCTGTGGTTGTTTTCAGTTTATTTGCATGCAGGGATTTCCCCCCTCAGTGGTTTGTTGGGGAACTCCCTGCAGTTCTCTGTGGAGTATAGCTCCTTTGAGTCCATGTGTTTGTGGCTTGTTGAATTTGTTATGATTCTTGTTTTCTGTTCATTGGTATGAGACGGGCACGTGGTATAGGATGGAGTTCAGATCGTGCAATCTGAGGGCCTTTTTGTACTATCAGGAAGTTGGTATTTTGCAGGGTTTTTCTCTGGCCACCATCAGTCCCTTTCCTGTCCTTTCCTATTTTAGTCAGCGGGGGCCTCACCTTTTGCTAATCCTGTCATCTATCTGTGTATTGTGTTTTTCCTATATCACCGCAGTCTTTTAATGTGGGGGGCTTGCTATTCTTGTCTATTTTCTTAGGCAGAGAGGTATTAATCTTTCCTACCTTTAGGATAGTTAGTTCTCCAGCTGGGTTCGCGGTGCACAGGATTTTAGTTCACCCCTCGGCTACTTCTAGTTGTGATGGTTAGTAAGGGGATGGCGGCCAGATTAGTTGCCAATGCTCTTGTCACCTTTTGCCAATGATTTGTGGTGGTCTTCCATGGGTCCGGATCATAACAAGGGTCCCTATGTAAGAACAATATATGGATACTTTGCAATCCAATAGCTAATCATAATGCACCATTCCACCTGGTTTGGAGGTGGTGGAGGGCCCCCTTATCTTTAAAGTTTTCACCAATGGTATGTCTGCACCTGCAACCCTGATTTAAAGTAGTAAGGGGTTAGTGTCAGAATTCTTCTTTATCTAGCACAAAAATAGTGTCAGCACCTCTGCTCATTTTTGTAGTGAGGGGTTAGTGTCAGCATTCCTGGTGATCTATGGTGGTAATGTGTCAGTATCAGCAATCAGTATTACTTGTGCTCTAGGGTAATAAGAATTAATGTCAGTATCCTTAGTCATCTTGAGTAGAAATTGCCTTGGGTATTTAGTGTGGTAAGGGTTTACGGCTTTTTGTAGTCTAAAGCAGTAAGTGGTTAATGTGAGTATTCCTTGTGGTGTAGTGCAGTAAGGTCATCATCTTTTACAGTTTAGCATTGCATCAGGTTTGTGTTGCATTCTCTGGTGGTCTATGGCAGTAAAAGATAGTGTCAGTATCCAAAGTAATTTGGGTCATAAAGGTTAGTGTTAGCACAAATGGCAATCTAGACTGGTGGTCTAGGGCAATTAAAAGTTTAAGGTCTAGGGCATTAAAGAGTTAATGTTAATCACGTGGTCTAAAGCATTAAGGCATTAATTAATGTCACCATCCCAAGCAGTTTAGAGTAGTAAGGGGTTAGTGTGAGCATCACTGGTGGTCTAGGTAAGTAAGACTAAGGGGTACTTTGCACGTTGCGACATCACTAGCATCGGCTAGCGGTGCCAAGCGCGATAGTACCCACTCCCGTCGCACATGCGATATCTTGTGATAGCTGCCGTAGCGAACATTATCGCTACGGCAGCTTCACACGCACTTACCTGCCCTTCGACGTTGCTCTGGGTCGTGCAGTGTCACAGCAACGTCACACGGCAGGCGGCCAATAGAACCGGAGGGGCGGAGATGAGTGGGACGTAAAAATCCCGCCCATCTCCTTCCTTCCGCATTGACGGTGGAGGCAGGTAAGGAGATGTTCCTCGCTCCTGCGGCTTCACACACAGCCATGTCTGCTGCCGCAGGAACGAGGAACAACATCGTATCTCCTATTAGTGCGACATTATGAAAATGACCGACGCTACACAGATCACCAATTTTTGACGCTTTTGAGATTGCTTATCGGCGCATCTAGGCTTTACACGTTGCGACGTCGTTACCGGCACCGGATGTGCGTCACTTTCGATTTGACCCCGACGATATCGCAGTAGCGATGTCGCAGCGTGCAAAGTACCCCTTACTGTAAGCATCCCTAATCATCTTGGATAGTACGGTGTAACGTAGCGTGGGGCGGTAGCTGTGGGCGAGGACCTCGTTCCTTACGCCCAGGCACATTGTATGAAGGTGGGAATCTTGGCTGGGTGTGTGGATTTGTGCTATGTGGATGCTAAAACCTTGCAGGTCACATGCATCCAGTGACTTTGGCTGGCCAGAGCCATATTTTGACAAGTTTCATGAGAGAGACCATGTTACTGTATGGTAACTTTGTGGGGATTGCAGAACGTTTCCTTCACGATGCAGAGCATCTCTACACACCGTCTGCTAACTTTTGCAAGTTTACTTATTTCTTCCTCAAGTAGTCTCGATTCCTTCACCACACCCCAGCAAGATACTACTGTCCAGTTAGTAAAAGTCCTATTTCACCTCTTCATCCCTTCTAAAGGAACTAGTTTGTCAATATGACCGGTACTTAGTTTCTCTACTTCTGATGTGTCGCGGGCAGAGGAGGGGACGCTGCGCTCTCCCACTGCTCGGGTCCGGCTGCTGCTGCTGCTCGGTGGTGGCGCGAGCGGTGGGCCGGATCCCAGGGACTCGAGCGGCGTTCCGCGCCCGTGAGTGAAAAGGGGTTTGGTTTTGGGGATTTATTGTTCGTGATGCCACCCACGGTTGTGGTGAGGTTGTGACACCACCGCTGCTCTGGACAGGGATCCCGGGAGCGATGACAGGGAGCAGCTTGGATGTTGTTTCTCCCCTCCGTGGGTAGGGGGGTTGGTTGTCCCAGGGCCCGGTGAGGGAGGGACGGATGGATGGCAGGCGGGCTACGGGGCCTGGTGAGGTGCAGGGTCGCGGGGGCAGCGCTGTGCCGCACGGCACGGTGGTACTCACTCAGCCAGTAATTTACACGGAGTCTCTGGTCAAACAAACGGCTGGATGGACGGGTCCCACAGGCGGCTGCGGTGTTTTTCCCCTGACCCAGTTTGGTAGTGTAAGTCCTTTCCTTCACCTTCCTGTACGCTCCTCCTGCGCTCCGGTTTCCAGCTGGCTCCCTGGTTCGGTACCGGACGGGCCACTACCCTGTCCCGGCTACCTACGGTTCCACCAAGACTGTCTTCCCGGCTCCTGCAGATGGCCACTACCGTCTGCCCCACTGGCTACACGAGGGACCTAGGCTCCAACCTAGGCCCCAGTCTGCGTCTGCCTCTCTGGAGACCTCCTCTCTCTTCCTCTGCCTGGACTTGTCTGAACTTGTTTCCTGCCTCAGGCCAGCTAAACTCCTCGGTGGGCGTGCCCATCTGCCTGACTCCGCCCACCTGGTGTGTCTGTCTGAACCCGAGGAAGAAATCAGGTCTCACTGGATATGTCTGCTGTGAACTGCTGGGGGTGGGTGTGTGTGTGTGTTGTTACCTGTGGCCCCTGGCTTGTCCAGGGCGCCACAGATGCTTTGGAACTTGCTTTGTCTCACATTCTGTGTTACATCCGGGCCCATTACCTCTGAGTTTTAAACTCTGGGTCATATTGCTAGTTGTTATGTCCCAGGATCCATCTCCAGCTGATCACTCTGTCCTTCAATCAATTCTCACTCTCCCTCACATCAGTGACACCCATATCATGTTGCTCTGCTCACTGGTCAGACCTTAGGTCCGCTCTTACTGCAAGCTGTGCCCTATCTGACCTACTGACAGGAAACTGTCTCTGTCCCTTCACTAGAGCCCCTCCCACTCTGGGCTAGTCCCAAACATTACCCTAAAGCCGGCTTTACATGCTGCGATATCGGTACCAATATCGCTAGCATGCGACCTGCCCCCATCGTTTGTGCGAGACGGGCATATCGCTTCCCGTCGCACATAAAATCAAGCACCCCCGTCACACGTACTTACCTGCCTAGCAACGTCACTGTGACCGGCGAACCGCCTCCTTTCTAAGGGGGCGGTCCGTTCGGCATCACAGCGACGTCACTAAGCGGCCGCCCAATCAAAGCGGAGGGGTGGAGATGAGCGGGACGAACATCCTTCCTCATTGCGGGCGGGACGCTGGTAAGGTGAGGTTCCTCGTTCCTGCGGTGTCACACGCTGCCGCAGGAACGAGGAACTACATCGCCCAAATATCAGCAACGATAATTGGGAGGAGGGGGGCATGTCACCGATGAGCGATTTTGAACGTTTTTGCGACGATTCAAAATCGCACATAGGAGTCACACACAACGAGATCGCTACAGCGGCCGGATGTGCGTCACAAATTCCGTGACCCGAACGAGATCGCTGTAGCGAAATCGTAGCGTGTAAAGCCACCTTAACTCTCCCTTCTGTTGGGCAAAATACAATCTCTCACTAATAATGCATATATACATTACACTACATTATAATAATGCACATATAATAATACTACATTATAATAATACACATTACACATCATTACAGTACTTGTGTCTTGAAGGGGGAACGTGGCAGCATGTCTATCTTTTTTCATATCTGGATCGCTGGTGGTCTATCACACTCTAGTTAGGTGTCAACCTTATATCCACATAAGCAGTCAGTACTTCTGGGAGAAGACCTAGATGCCTGACATATTGGTTTGCAGTAGTTAAAATGGAAAAATGTGTGCTACTTCTGCACTGTTGTGAGAAATGATATATGGAAAAGAGTCAAGGACAAAAAGGTGAAGAACATGCGGTTTATTCGATGCTTTCAAAGCTACCCAGTTTCTTCTTCAAGAGAAACCACAATTGTGGTACATTAAACCACATGTTCTTCACCTGTGTGTCCATGACATTTTTCCACGGATCACTCTACTCACTGGGCAGACCTTAGGTCTGCTCTTCATGTAAGGTGGGCCCTATCTGACCTCCTGACAGGAAACTGTCTCCATCCCTTCACTAGAGCTCCTCCCACTCTGGGCTAGTCCTAAACATTAACCCTAACTCTCCCTAGTGGCAAGCAAAATACAATCTCTCACTAAAAATGCACGTCTTAATACACACTACATATCATAACAGTACTTGTGTCTTGAAAGGGGAACGTGGCAGCATATCCATCTTCTTATATGGGTTAATATCCGGATCCATGTTGGTCTATCGCACTCTAGTTAGGTGTCAATCTTATATCCTAATAATCAGTCAGGACTTCTGGGAGAAGAGCTAGATTCCTGACCTATTGGTTTGCATATAGTCAAAAGAGAGAAATGTTTGCTAGTTCTGCACTGTTGTGATAAATGATACGTGCAAAAGAGTGGAGGACAAAAAGGTAAATAACATGCAGTTTATTCAATGCGTTTTGAAGCTACCCAGCTTCTTCTTCAGGAGAAACCACAATTGTTGTACATTAAACCACTTGTTCTTAACCTGTGTGTCCATGACTCCTTTTCCACGAATCACTCTGCTCACTGGTCAGACCTTAGGTCTGCTCTTCCTGCAAGGTGGGCCCTATCTGACCTCCTGACAGGAAACTGTCTCTGTCCCTTCACTAGAGCTCCTCCCACTCTGGACTAGTCACAAACATTAACCCTAACTCTCTTTATTGTTGCGCAAAGTACAATCTCTCACTAAAAATGCATGTCACAAAACACATTACACATCATAACAGTACTTGTATCTTCAAGAGGGAATTTTACAGCTTGTCCATCTTCTTACACGGGTTAATATCCAGATCCCTGGTGGTCTTTCGCATTTTAGTTAGGTGTCAACCCTATATCAAACAGGACTTCTGGGAGAAGACCTAGATGCCTAACATTGGTTTGCAGTAGTCAAAATGTGTGCTAGTTCTGCACTGTTGTGAAAAATGATCCGTGGAAAAGAGTCCAGGACACAAAGGTGAAGAACAAGCGGTTTTGAAACTGCCCAGCTTCTCTTCAACTTCAGGAGTAACCACAATTGTGGTCGAATTAACCACATGTTCTTCACTTGTGTGTCCATGACTCCTCTTTGCTCTTTCTTGATCATTTCTCACAGCAGCGCAGAACTAGCACACATTTTTCAGTTTTAACTTTTCATCTCCACGTGTGTCTGCAGCAGGTGATGTTTCATACTCACATACAGTAGTGTTGTGTATCAGACAACCCTATCAGGTGAATGCACCACTGTCATTTGTACTGCATTTTTAACCAGTTAAAGGGGTGGTTCACTACTCTGCAGTAGTGACCACATCCCTGTAAAACTGATAGGGAAGGCTTTTTCTAAATATCTTGCTCAGCCAATTTTGCCTGTGAGCTGCGCTTTTGCGGATCGCTCTTCCCCATGAAGAGACCTCTGAGATTCCAGTTGACCCAACATCACCGCAGCCGGCACCAGTCTTCCTGAGTGACTGGGCTGTGGGTCGCGTTTCACTGCTCGTCACAGCCCAGCATCGCTCCTGCTTGCGGCGCTCTGCAGTAAAGGAGAGTGTGTGCAACATGCTGGGCTGTGATGAGCGGTGAAACGTCACCCACAGCCCAGTCAATCAGGAACACTGAGGATGGCCGCGGTGTTATCAGGTCAACTGGAAGTTGACCTGACATCACCGGATCCCAGAGGTCATGGAGCCCCGAAGGTCACTTCATGGGGATGAGCGGTCTGCAATAGCGCCACTCACAGGCAGAATTGGCAAAACAAGGTTTTTAGAAAAAGTTTTCCCTATCAGTTTTACGGCCCTTTCCAGCATCCGTGTCTCCTGTACGTGTTTGTTCCGTTTCCTCACGTGCCGGAGACACAGGCACACGTAAACCCATTAAAATCAATGGGTCTGCGCACACGTGCGTGTTTTGATATGGACCATGTGTACGTGTGGAGCATATGTGTGCCCATGTGCTCCACACGTAGACATGTCCGTTTTTCTCTGGCATCACGGGTTTCACATGGACCGCACGGATGTGATCCATGTGACACGCACCGGAGAGAACACACGTGTTTGTAAAAAAAAAAAATTCTATACTCACCTTCTCCAGTGCTGCTGTCTCTGCTGCTACTGTCACTTGCTTCTGACCCCCACTCATTATGCTCATTGCATATTCACTCCACTGCGGCCGGAAGCAGCAGCAGCAGTGGGGAGTCGGCAGGACCGGAGACCAAAGATCAGCACCACGTACAGCGACGCCAGGGACAGGTGAGCAGAAAGTTCCCGTTCTCAGTGTGTTATCACAGATAACACACAGAGAACACACGTTGTGCCGTAAAAACAGTACACGGAGGACAATACACACCTTTGACACGTCCGTGAAAAATGTGCATGATTTTCACGGACGTGTGAAGGGGGCCTTACAGAGATGTGGTCACTATTACAGAGTGGTAAACCACCTCTTTAAGACAATATTGCCCTCTTGCTCCACCATTGTCTTCATTGTCTTGCAGTAAACTCCTGAGCCCTCTTCGTGGTAGTTGCATCTAGACATATATATTTTTAGCATTTACCTCTATGCATAGGTTTTCAAGTTCTGTATTAGTCAAAAAAAAAAAGGCTTTAGTACCTTTAAAGATAAATGTAAAAATTTTTCGGCACAAAATATTAAGGACAAATTGATGTGATAATAAAAGATAGACAATCACTTTAAATGAAAATAGCAATTTTTCTTTTTTAAGAACGTGTTGTACTGATTGTGCCTCAGCCCACAGATATTTCTATTAGTTTTTCTGACTCATGTATAAGACAATATAACATGTTCTTCTGTTCCGCAGGGAGGTATAATTAGTATTTATCATTTGTTCCATCCATTTATCCGTCTCTCAGATTCTGATGACTCTTACCGGCTTCTTCTTGGATGCGGGTACAGATCTCATTTTGGTTCCAGGAGCATCTGGATAGAATTAATGGTGCAAGTCAGTTCTGATAAACGGCTTCTGGTGACAAAGTGTTTTGTATCCGTAACTTTCCTGGAGCAAAGTCAAAAAGTTAAGGGACATGAAAAGCAATGAAATGTATCAGAGAAAAGTGACTTCTGCTCCTGTGTCAACTTCACACAAGTGTAAATAAAGTTTGGCAGAGAGCTGCAAAGTAACGACCTGACAAATAGTTTTATCTGTGAAGTTTCAGAACATTTTGTAACAGATTATCCAGAGATGGAGGATTTTATCACCGCCTCCCACAGAGACATCTGATGAAAATCCGAGATGCTATGTTTAGATCTGGACACAGAAGAAATACTGAAGAACACCTGTTTATGTATGAGTCTTGTAGAGCTTTATATATCCACCAATGACAAATGGGTGTTTTTTGTAAAACGTCTTGTCCATTTGCATAAGGAAAAAAAAATATCTTTCTACCATGTTAGAAATGTGATTAAAACTGACAGTCATCATTAACAGGATTACAAAAAATCCCTTAAAGGTTTTTCCCTTATAAGCTGCGGCTACCACCAGTGAGCCCCTATTTGTATGACCCTGAAAACAAGGAGTAGTCAAAAGAGTGGAGGCAAAGTGGTTCTCCTCATCCAAAGACGATCAGGGTGCAAAAATCAGCCACTAAAGTGATGGTGTATGTGTTCTGGGATAAGGAGGGTGTGCTGCTAGTGGACTACCTTCAAAAGGGTTCCATTGTGGCATTGGGTCCTGTGAAGGTGCACTTTGATCTGCCCTGCAGATTTGACCAGTAGCGCACCCCTATACAGGGATTGTCTGACACAGCAACAGAGGGCCTAAATGCATGACTGCCAGGAGCCAGTGGAGATCAGCTCTTACGGACTGGTAAAGTCTCTTAATGTCCGATGCCGGTGTGCTCGGATGTGGCAGCACGGTGATGGTAACTCGTACTTGGCAGCACGGAGGTGGTGGCTCAGACGTGGAAGCACGGAGGTAGTGGCTCAGACATGGCAGCACGGAGGTGGTGACTCAGATGTGGCAGCACAGAGGTGGTGGCTCAGACATGGCAGCACGGAGGTGGTAACTCAAATGTGGCAGCATGGAGAAGATGGTAGAGAGCAGGCTCTAGGATGAGACATAGGTTAGGAACACAAGACTGGTACTAGGACACAATTAGCAGAACTAGACACAGTAGCGTAAGGAGAAATGAAAACTAGCAACGCACTAACTAGTAGGCAACGTTGCTCAGGTGCCTTCTCTAAGGGGAGGTAATCTTAAATACCCTCCAGGGTGAGCTGACCTTTTTGAACACTATCAGGTAATGAGACGCCAGCCCTTTAAAAAGGGGGTATGGCCATGCTCACACCCTATGGGCACTCCCGGATGGCCTGCGTGTGGCCTGCAAGTGGGAGTAGGACGCAGCAGAGTTCGGGACAGGCGTTGAGCACATGGAGCTGGGAGGCAGGAGAGGAGAAGGACACCCCCGCCGGGGCCTGAGAGTGGGTGCGTGCGGGTTTGCCGCGCTTGGGCCGGGCATGGAGCACATGGAACCAGGAGGCAGGTGAGGAGAAGGCGCCCCTGCTGGAGCCTGGGAGCGGGGGCGTGCGGGGATGCCACGCTGGGAACGGGCGCTACACTATCTGCTGCCTAAGGAGAATATTCATCATCTTTAGATCCACAAAGTTTGGCCACTCGTGATCGTGGTACAATAATTTCTTTAGAACCAGAGCAATTTTGTTTTGCTCTTCAGTCATCTTAGTTTAGTGACTTATTGAGAATGATCCCCATTAGTTTCCATTGTGTAAAGCACACAGTTTTAGGCTCTGCTTACAACTTTATCAACATTTGCGGATATAGAATCACAAATGGTCAGTTATGTCTTTAATGTGCATTGCATTTAATAAGTAATCAAGTATTTGTCACATTCCTTACTGACCATCTTTGATTCTATAAATAATACCCCTGTCTAGGAAAAAATCCCAAATTCAGGTATGGGCACCTGTACATTATCTCAAAAAATAGAGCTGCAAAAAAAAAAAAATTAATGAATGACATATTCTAATTCAAAGGATTGAATATACCTAAAACCAACACCAAAAAAAACTGAGCTGTGACAATTGTTCAATAAACATGCAACATTACAAGCATGTGAATTGCAGCCTCAAGACTAGAAAAAAACCAAGGAGAAAATTGTAGAAAAAATACCCTGACTATAAATAAATAAATTGCAAGTGCTTAATAAACAGGGTACTTAGTATATACATTTTTGCAAAAAGGTAAGAAGCTGTCTCACCTCGTCACGGTGTACCCATCTGAGACAGTCCCTAACATACTAAAGTTAAAAACATATTCTGTACCTGACTTGTGTCATGTCAAAACTTCAATATGGATGGTAAAGTGGTTAGCTGGGTCCCAGATTAAATACTTCCCATCCATATTGAAGTTTTGACATGACACAAGTCAGGTACAGAATATGTTTTTAACTTTAGTATGTTAGGGACTGTCTCAGATGGGTACACCGTGACGAGGTGAGACAGCTTCTTACCTTTTTGAAAAAATGTATATACTAAGTACCCTGTTTATTAAGCACTTGCAATTTATTTATTTATAGTCAGGGTATTTTTTCTACAATTTTCTCCTTGTTTTTTTTTTTATACCTAAAACCAAGCCTAATACCTTGTATAAAGCCAAAGTTTGTTCCCTGGCTTTATACTTCTATTATGTTATTGTGTTTTATATGTATTTTTTTGTAGGTTTGGATCAAGACCATTGTGTTGATCTTATGGTGTCAGTGAATGGCAGCAGCAGGTGGGATAATCCGCACCTGGCCATCCTTTACTCCTATAAGCCGTGTGTCATTCTCTAGCAAAAAAGCAATGAGACAAAGAGGCTCAGGATCCATGATGTGCCCAGAATCTGTCAGCAATGCTGAATGTCTGTGTTCCTGAACAGGCTATTCCCTCCAGTAAATGCTCTGTAAATCCGCTATAATCCCACTGTTCTGGCAGATGCTATAGGTGCACCTAGAGGGGGACAGGTGTACGTGGACAACTCATGGCTGCAGATCAAGTCCAAAGATAAACTAATGGGCAGAAGGGTGCAACGAAAAATAATTAACTGATAACTAGAATGCTTATCCACAATTAAATTGGATCACTAACTAGTACACTATCCTTATAAATGAGTGACTAGTATGCTCATTCGCTATAACTAGTGATTGACCCTTACCAAAAGGTTTGTCACATCTTCTTTCTCCAGGAACACAGCTCCCCTTCCTCCTAGATTCCTGTTTGCTAGAAGCTCTGCGCTCCTGGAGACTGACATTTAAAAGGAATCTGTCAGATAATTTTGTAGTACAATAATAATGTTATCTTCAAAAAGGGCTTAAGGAGACCTTTCAGGATCAGTAAGTTGTATTGTTCTACCTTATTCTGTTATCTTGCTGTAGCTTTTAATTTAATGTATCCCCTAGTCAAGTGTATGTAAATACAATTTCCATGTTCACTTGTCCCCCCACCCACCTCCCAGTGCATTCACTGTCACTGCGGAGAGGTGGGAGAGAGTATGGGTGGGGGCAGTTTGTATTTACAAATTTACTATCACTGATGCCAGCACTGAAAGGTGGGAGGGGGGAGCAGGGTATATGAAGTTTGTATTTACATGATGTCACGCTTCCACCAGGGGGCGCAGAAGTCGAATGGAGATGGAACTCCAAAGTGCAGCTAGACAAAAGCCCACAACAAGGCACAAGCACCAGAAAGAGTAGTCAGCAAGTCTAAGGCGGGCTTTGCACGTTGAGACATTGCAAGCCGATGCTGCGATGTCGCACGCGATAGTCCCCGCCCCTGTCGCAGGTACGATATCTTGTGATAGCTGGCGTAGCGATAATTATCGCTACGCCAGCTTCACATGCACTCACCTGCCCTGCGACCGTTGCTCTTGCCGGCGACCCGCCTCCTTCCTAAGGGGGCAGGTCGTGCGGCGTCACAGCGACGTCACACGGCAGGCGGCCAATGGCGGAGGAGGGGCGGAGATGAGCGGGACGTAAACATCCCGCCCACCTCCTTCCTTCCGTATAGCCGCTGGCGGCAGGTAAGGAGATGTTCCTCGCTCCTGCGGCTTTACACACAGCGATGTGTGCTGCCGCAGGAACGAGGAACAACATCGTACCTGTCGCGGCACCGGCATTATGGAAATGTCGGACCCTACACCGATGATACGATAACGATGCTTTTGCGCTCATTCATCGTATCATCTAGGATTTACACACTACGACATCGCAAGTGACGCCGGATGTGCGTCACTTTCGATTTGACCCCACCGACATCGCACCTGCGATGTCGTAGTGTGCAAAGCCGCCCTAAGTCTAAATCAGGATGTCATATCAATACAGAAGAGAACAAGCACCGTAAACAAGTGGAAGTAAAAAGGGTCAGGAGCCGAGAAGTCACATCAAAAGCCAAACATGGGAAGTAGAGCCGAAGTCAGGAAACGTTTCCGAGGTCAGAGGCAGGGAGACCAAATAAGTACACGGAGAAGGAAGAGACCAAGACACAGAACGGGACCAGGGTAAGGGAGACAGGGTGGACAAACAGTAAAAGGGAACCGGAGGTAAGGGATAGGAAAGCTGGGTAGCAGGATGGATCAGAGCTAACTCACAAGAACCAGTTGCACATGCTGCAGAACATGAACTACTACTCGCAGCGTTCAAGAGGAATCCACACCATGAGAAAGCGGTGTGAGCTCTGGAACAAGGCCCAACCGAGCAAACCCCTGCCTCCAGACTTAAACCAGTCAGCGTCTAGCTATAGTCATGACACATATGCTTCACTAGTTACTACTACTGATGAGCGAGTACTAAAAAGCTCGGGTGCTCGAAGCTCGGGCCGAGCCTCCCAAGATACTCGTGTACTCGGCCCGAGCAACGAGCCCAATGTTATCCTATGGGAGACCCGAGTATTTTTGTGAAATGACCCCCCGGCAGCATGGAGAAACCCTAAAAATGTCACAAAAGTCTCAGAAGAGTGCTCAAATGACATGGCAACAGCATGGGGAAGACCCCTTGAAGCATTTATCACTGAAAAGTCACAGCTGTGAACAATTTTGTCCGCGTTTCACGCCATTTTTACGGACTCACCAGAAAACCTTCCAAAATGACCCCAAAATGATTTTTCATGGCAGAAATGTTAAGGGCACATACCCAATAGTGAGATAGAGCTGGTGTATGTTACTTTTTGAGATTAATACATGAAAGATTTTACGTGAAAACATTGTGTGGCACTCCGATGTCCCTGAGAAGAGACGTACATGAAGGCCTCTTGAGTCTAATGTGCCCATTTTGAGGAAGTGAGTCTTTGTAGTATTTTCCTTTGCCAGGGCAGTCCAAAATTGTGAGGTTCACCAATGCCCCTGCATAGAGACGTGCATGAGGGCCTGTAAACCTGAAGTGCCCATTGGAAGGAAGTGGGTGTATTATAGTATAGCCCTTTGGCAGGGCAGCCAAAAATTGGGAGGCTCCACGTTGTCCCTGGGTAGAGACGTGCATGAGGGCCTGTAAACCTGAAGTGCCCATTGGAAGGAAGTGGGTCTATTGTAGTATAGCCCTTAGGCAGGGCAGCCAAAAATTGGGAGGCTCCACGTTGTCCCTGGGTAGAGACGTGCATGAGGGCCTCAAAACATTAAGTGTCCATTGTCAGGAAGTGGGTGTATTATAGTATAGCCCTTAGGCAGGGCAGCCAAAAATTGGGAGGCTCCACGTTGTCCCTGGATAGAGACGTGCAAGAGGGCCTCAAAACATTGTTCCCATTGCAAAGGAGCGGGTCTCCTGTCGTTGTAATGTCCATTCTGCAAAGAATGGGCGAAAAAATTTACCACTGGGGGTATACCTGAAACAAAGGCCTAAGTATTGCAATTTGTAACGGTCATCATCATGGTGGCGCATGAGGAGAAGGAGGAGCAGTCCAGCGATTATCCAAAGTCCAGAAGTGTGTACCCATGGGTGAGTGGAGGTACATGGCAAACTTTAAATTCCGCTCTCATTTGCTGGTGGTGTGGTGAAGTCTGGCCCAATCCAACCCTTGTTCATCTTGATCAGAGTCAGCCTGTCAGCATTTTCAGTTGACAGGCGGGTGCGTTTATCTGTAATGATTCCACCTGCGGCACTAAAAACACGCTCTGACAAAACGCTAGCAGCAGGGCAGGCCAGGACTTCCAAGGCGTAGAGAGCCAATTCATGCCACGTGTCCAGCTTGGATACCCAATAATTGTAAGGCACAGAGGAATGTCGGAGTACAGTTGTTCGATCTGCAAGGTACTCCTTCAGCATCTGGGCAAACTTAGGATTTCTTGTGGCACTACCCCGCACCTCAGGGGCTGTGGTACGTGAGGGGCTGAGAAAACTGTCCCACATCTTAAAGACTGTTCCCCTACCTCTGGCGGATTGGACTTGTGCCTCTCTCGGCTGTACGCCTCGGTTGTCCACTGATTCCTGACCTATGCCGCTAGCGTTTTGTGAGGGGAATGCTTTGCCTACTTCCGTGACTATGGCCTTCCGGAACTGCTGCATTTTGGTTGACCTCTCCTCCACGGGAATAAGAGACAAAAAGTTCTCCTTGTAGCGTGGGTCTAACAGTGTTACCAACCAGTAATGATTGTCGGCCAAGATGTTCTTAACGCGAGGGTCACGAGACAGGCAGCTTACCATAAAGTCAGCCATGTGCGCCAGACTCTTAACAGCCAGGACTTCAGTAGCCTGACCAACAAGATGTCTGAACATGCTGTCCTCCTCCTCCTCCTCCTCATCTACCCTGTCCTCTGGCCAGCCACGCTGAACCGAGGATATGACTGGTGTGCATGTCATATCCTCAATTTGGCCGGAGAGTTGCTCCATGTCTTCATCCTCCTCCTCGTCATAGTCCTCCACTGCACGTTGTGATGAGACGAGGCTGGGCTGTGTGTTATCATCACCCACACCCACTACTGTTTCTTGCTGCAACTCATCGCGCTCCGCCTGCAATGCATCATGTTTGTTTTTCAGCAGAGACCGTTTTAGAAGGCAGAGTAGCGGTATGGTGACGCTAATAATGGCGTCATCACCACTCACCATCTTGGTGGAGTCCTCAAAGTTTTGGAGGATGGTACATAGGTCTGACATCCATCTCCACTCCTCAGGTGTTATGTGTGGAATTTGAACCATTTCCCGACGGCTTAGGTGATGCAGGTACTCAACAACTGCCCTCTTCTGCTCACATATCCTGACCAACATGTGCAGAGTTGAATTCCAACGCGTGGGGACATCACACACCAGTCTGTGAGCCGGAAGATGCAAACTGCGCTGAAAGCCGGCAAGGCCGGCTGAAGCAGTAGGTGACTTTCGAAAATGTGCAGACAGGCGGCGAACTTTTACCAGCAGATCAGACAGCTCTGGGTATGACTTTAGAAACCGCTGAACCACGAGGTTGAGCACATGGGCCACGCATGGAACATGTGTCAGCTGGCCTCGCCTCAAAGCCGCCACCAGGTTCCGGCCATTGTCACACACGACCTTTCCTGGCTTTAGGTTCAGAGGTGTGAGCCAGTGATCTGCCTGCTGTTTCAGAGCTGTCCACAGCTCTTCTGCATTGTGGGGTTTGTCACCTATGCAGATTAGCTTCAGCACAGCCTGTTGCCGCTTCGCCGAGGCAGTGCTGCAGTGCTTCCAGCTTGTGACTGGTGTGGAGGGTACAGTGGATGAGGATGCGCAGGAGGAGGAGGAGGCTGAAGAGCATGACATTCCGGAGCTGTAGAGTGTGGGTGAAACACTGACTGAGGTAGGGCCTGCAAACCTTGGTGTGGGAAGGACGTGTTCCGTCCCTCGCTCAGACTGGGTCCCAGCTTCCACAATATTAACCCAGTGTGCCGTCAACGAGATGTAGCGGCCTTGCCCACAAGCACTTGTCCACGTGTCTGTGGTTAGGTGGACCTTGGGTGAAACAGCGTTGTTCAGGGCACGTGTGATGTTTTGTGACACGTGGTTATGCAACGCGGGGACGGCACACCGGGAGAAATAGTGGCGGCTGGGGACCGAGTAACGTGGGACAGCTGCCGCCATCAGGTCACGGAATGCTTCTGTCTCCACCAGCCTAAAAGGCAACATTTCCAGCGCAAGCAGTCGCGAAATGTTAGCATTTAGAACTGTGGCATGTGGGGTGTTGGCAGTGTATTTGCGCCTGCGTTCAAAGGTTTGCTGAATGGATACCTGAACGCTGCGCTGGGACAAGGACGTGCTTGATGATGGTGTTCTTTCTGCGTAGGCAACTGCAGGTGCAGGAGTGGAGGAGGCTTGTTCGCAGGCAGCATGGACAGGGGATTGGCTCGCATGCACAACCAGCGAAGACGTAGCAGTGACATCAGCAAGCACTGCTCCTCGACTCTGTTGTACTTCCCACAAAGTCGGGTGCTTGGCTGACATGTGCCTGATCATGCTGGTGGTGGTCAGGCTGCTAGTTTTGGTACCCCTGCTGATGCTGGCACGGCAGGTGTTGCAAATGGCCTTTTTTGAATCATCTGGATCCAACTTAAAAAACTGCCAGACTCGGGAAGACCTAACATTTGTACAGGCATCTTGTGTCGTCGTGTTGTACCGGGGAACGGTTGCCTGACTTCTGCCTGGGGCCACCACCCTGCTTCTTACTGCCTGTTGTGATGCTACGCCTCCCTCCCCCTGTGCACTGCTGTCCTCGCTCTGCATATCCTCCTGCCAGGTTGGGTCAGTTACTGGATCATCCACCACGTCGTCTTCCTCTTCCGCACCCTGCTCCTCCTCCTGACTTCCTGACAATTGTGTCTCATCATCGTCCACCACTTGTTGAGACACGTTGCCAACTTCGTGAGAACGTGGCTGCTCAAATATTTGGCCATCTGTACAGACGATCTCCTCATGACCCACTTCAATATGAGCTGGCGAGAGGCCAGAATGTGTGAATGGAAACGTGAACAGCTCTTCCGAGTGTCCAAGTGTGGGATCATTAATGTCCGAGGAGGACGTGTACTCAGCCTGGTGGTAGGAAGGAGGATCAGGTTCAGAAATGTGCGGTGCAGTATCACGGCTACTGACACTTGACCGTGTGGAAGACAGAGTGTTTGTGGTGGTGCCAATCTGACTGGAAGCATTATCTGCTATCCAACTAACAACCTGTTGACACTGGTCTTGGTTCAAGAGCGGTGTACTGCTGCGGTCCCCAAGAATTTGGGACAGGACGTGCGAGCGACTAGATGTGGCCCTTTGTTGTGGCGAAATTAGAGCTTGCCCACGACCTCGGCCTCTGCCTGCACCACCATCACGTCCACTTCCTTGTTCCTTGCCAATGCCCTTGCGCATTTTGCAATGCTGTGCACTGCTGACGTGTATATTCACTACTTGTGCGTTATATCAAAGTGTGTGGAAATTGCACACAAGTGCACCTGTACGCTGCCACCGACAGGCACACACGTGCGGTTTTAAAAACCAAGCACGGACGCAATAAGAACCTAACAGGTTTTTTTGGGGAGCGACAATTACAGACAAGTCAGACACTATCTGGACTGTTTTACACTGTGTACACCAGCCCCAGATATGATGAAGGCTGGTATACGGTCACCACTAGGAATGGCTATATATACCCTGCCTGCCTGCCTGCCTGTATACTGGTACAATAGTCCTGACAAGGACTCTTCTGGTCACTAGCCTGTATTCAGACCTGGCTATACCCTGCCTGTATATAGCAACAATAGTCCTGAGAAGGACTCTGCTACTGTACTCCGACCTGGCTATACCCTGCCTGCCTGTATACAAGTAGAATAGTCCTGAGAAGGACTTTTGGTCACACTGTTTGCAGCCCTGCAACTGAAAAAGCTATAAAGGGCCGCAAAGCTTTCCCTGAATCAGCGACACTCTCCCTGCACTCACTATCTGGATAGCTGTGAGCAGAGCACAGCACGCCGGCCGGTATAAAGGCTCGGTCACGCTGTGCAGGCCGGCCAATCACTGCAATTCCACAACTAACAGGGCTGTGGCATTGCAGTGGTCTGCCAGCCAATCCCTGCATGAGGGCTGGCTCTCAAAAGAGCGCCAACATGCAGGGATGAAGACCACGAGTACAGCACGAGTATCGCGAGATTACTCGGTCCCCGCCGAGCAGCCCGAGTACAGCGATACTCGTGCGAGTACCGAGTAGTTACAAGCATGCTCGCTCATCACTAGTTACAACATCACACTGAATTCTACAGAGCTTGCAACAAGATAACAGGATAACAAACAGCAATAAAACTTACTGATCCTGAAAGGTCTCCTTAAGCCCTATTTATAATAACATTAGTATTGTACTATAAAATCACTTGACAGATTCCCTTTAAAGGTGGCTTTACACACTGCAACATCGCAAACGACATCGCTGTAACGTCACCGGTTTTGTGACGTAATAGCGACCTCCCCAACGACGTTGCAGTGTGTGAAACACATCAGCGACTTGGCCCCTGCTGTGAAGTTGCTGATCGCTACAAAGACTAGCTTCATGCCTGAGCCACTGGTCCAAACTGACCTGTCTCCCCAGCTGCTAGTAGAGGCAGCTTGAGAGAAGCGCAGGGGCACTGAGGCTGGCTAGATCTAGTCGGCTTCTAAAGCACATAGCCTGTAAGAGGCACTCTTTCCTTGCCTAGGTAAAGAGCCAGTGTGAGACTGCAGGGTGGCCGGTAACACAGGCAACAAGCCGTACACTATAATTAAAAATCCCGCCATTCTTTTGAACACAGAGGTTTTTTAATTAAAGACAAACTGTAAAGTTGCTTGTTTGTACTAACAACCAGTATGTCCCTCTGCTGTTATCTTATTCACCTCAATTATAATATATCATATAATATTATATTTCACCTTCTGCTCCCCTGGATTTCCTCTACCACCTATTACTATAATATATACTGTGTACGTGTGTGTGTGTATATATATATATATATATATATATATATATATATATATATATATATATATATATATATATATATCCTCATTTGTTTCTTAATGAATATCCTGTTTAATACGACCGATTAAACTCCTGCTCTGCTTCTTTACAATAACTTGATATTCAATCTTTTTTATCCATTATTAGATATTAGAATTCTGTGCATATTACTGATTAATATAATAGTATACACCAATATTTACTTAGTAGTGCCCATTAGTGATGAGTGAGCACTACCATGCTCGAGTGCACCGTACTCGTTAAGAGCAGTTGGACGCTTGGATGGGAGCCACTCAAGTACCTGAGTACAGTGGAAGTCAAAGGGGAACTTAAGCAGTTTTTGGGGAACTCTTCCATAAAATGCTCAAGGTCCCCATTGACTTCAATTATACTTGGCTACTCAAGTCGCGCCCATCCGAGCATCCAACTGCTCTTAACGAGTACCGAGCACTTGAGCATGGTAGTGCACTGCTCACTCATCTCTAGTAACCATTTCTGTGCCCTCTTTATAACTAAATATATCCCTTCAATTATTTAATAACTTCCCAATTATCCACTACAAATTAGTAAGTATTGTATCCGTATGTACAATATGGAAAAATAGTGAGTGCAGCTCTGGGATATAATACAGGATGTAACTCAGGATCAGTACAGGATAAGTAATGTAATATATGTACACAGTGACTGCACCAGCAGAATAGTGAGTGCAGCTCTGGAGTATAATACAGGATGTAACTCAGGATCAGTACAGGATAAGTAATGTAATGTATGTACACAGTCACTGCACCAGCAGAATAGTGAGTGCTGCTCTGGAGTATAATACAGGATGTAACTCAGGATCAGTACAGGATAAGTAATGTAATGTATGTATACAGTGACTGCACCAGCAGAATAGTGAGTGCTGCTCTGGAGTATAATACAGGATGTAACTCAGGATCAGTACAGGATAAGTAATGTAATGTATGTACACAGTGACTGCACCAGCAGAATAGTGAGTGCAGGTCTGGAGTATAATACAAGATGTAACTCAGCATCAGTACAGTATGAGTAATGTAATGTATGTACACAGTGACTGCACCAGCAGAATAGTGAGTGCAGCTCTGGAGTATAATACAGGATGCAACTCAGGATCAGTACAGGATAAGTAATGTAATGTATGTATGCACTGTCTCTACCAGTGAATTAGTGATTTCAGCTCTTGAGTGTCATGCAGGATATAACTGCTTTTAACTGTTGCAAGTTCTTCTATTTCTTTACACTAAAGTTTTCCACCCCTGCGTTCCCTCCCAACTTCAATAATTCTCAAGTCTGGAGTCATTTGGAAACAAATCGCTTGATTTCACTATTGATGACTGTCGCTTGTGTGATGAAACCAAACGGCAGCAAATTGTATCTGGCTCAGGTAACTTCGCACTCGTTTAGTGTCCCTCTCCAATGCAGGATTAGTGCCAACCGAGCGTTCTGGCTCCATTATACCCGCAATATGGCTGTTCTGCCTTATTATTATCTAGTAATGGAAACTGCACAGTTCATGTATTCCTGGTTCCTACCAAGTTCATTGCTAATTCACATTTCTCCCCGTAGAGTATTCAAAGGCTTTGCCAATCACACATGCATAATACAATCTCGGAGGGGTGATCTGAGCGCAGGCGTTTGCAAAATATTATTGTGTCTTGTCTGGGGAACGAGCTGCAATTGATAGGAACGCGGGTTATTTCTCCATTCGTGGTGTAGCGCTGCAGCTATCGTGGCCAGAAGGCCTGATGCACACTCCTCATCGCTAAACTAACAATAGGAGGAAGTTTCCATTCTCATGGAAGCAGATATGAGATTCAATCTATCACCTGGTAACGATATCATAAACCGCGCATGACGAGCTCGAGAGACGCGCAAATCTGCTGTAAATTAACCAGCAATTAAATTCTATTAGGCCGTAGATCACGCTCCGAATAATAGATCACGCCGATTTGAGGGCGGTGAATGTAAGAAAGGAGTTTGCAGCATGTCTGCTCTTAATTACCAGACGGCCGTATTATATTGTCCTCGTAAGAATGCCGCGCGGACTGCAAGATGGATGAACTTCTCATCCGAGATAAAAAAAACTGATAAAACAATGAACTGCGCAGTGTTTCTGGGGATTCGTCTGAGCGGAAAGTTCTCCAAACTTATAATTGCCAGTAAACTTTTATAGAATAGTGAGGAAAATAAAATATAATTCCTCTAGGACAGCCAGTTCTGGCCCATAAACTAAATCTATACCTGTTATGAGATATAAAGTTACATGATAATATACATGATATTCTTCCCGCTATGATAGTAAATCTGCTGGTGCCTGGCTACAGCTAAGCGTCGCCTACTTTTAAAAAAGTGGGTAGAACTGATTTGGGACTGATAAAAGTAACAAAAATTTTGCACAACTACATGTTGCTCGAAATATTGTCTGTAATAGGCAGATGATGGTTGAATAACACAACCATCATCTGCTAAGGCTGCTTTCACACTACGTTTTTTTAACATGCATCATGAACGTTTTTTGCTGGAAAAGTGGATCCTGTTTTTACAAAGAGAAACGCATGTATCATTTTGCAGGATCCTGTCACTTGAAGTTTATGGGCGGGCATTGAAGTCATGTGATCGGGAGTGAGGGGATCTGAACATGATAGACTGGGAGCCGGCATCTGACAGCTGCGGACGCTGGTAACCAAGGTAAATATTGGGTAACTAAGCAAAGTGCTTTGCTTGGATACCCGATATTTACCTTGGTTACGAACGTCCGCAGCTGCTAGAAGCCGGGCTGCCTGCTCCCTGCACACGTAACCAAGGTAAACATCGGGTAACTAAGCAAAGCGCTTTGCTTGGATACCCGATATTTACCTTGGTTACGAACGTCCTCCGCTCTCAGGCGGGGGAGAGAGAGAGAGGAGAAAGAGGGAGGGGGAGAGAGGGAGGCTGGTTTCTGGGCATGCTCAGCAGAGCAAGCAGGATCCTGTCTATCAGCATGCCAGCGTTCACATGCGTTTGCGTGCAGTATAGTCAGGATCCAGTGAAAAACAGTATTTGGACGCAGCTCAAAAATGCTACAAGTAGCGTTTTTGAAAAAGTAAAAAAACTACAAGTCGCTGGATCCTCACTATAAGGCACGCAAACGCAGGTGAACGCATGTTGACGCGAGTCCATTGCAAATGCATTGAAATAAAAACGCATTTGCACTGGATCCGTTTTTGCATTAAAAAACGTTCATGACGCATGTTAAAAAAACGTAGTGTGAAAGCAGCCTAAGAAAGATGCAGGCTCGGCTTTCGAACCTGCATCAAAGTCATGGAGCTGGCATATGACGTAGCAGAGCTTTATATGTTGGTAAGAGGATAAAGATCAGCCCTTTAAGTGTATAATTTTCTACATTGTTAATAATAGAGATGGGAGAATCATTTAGTTGTGTGCATCAAGCTGCAATGATGATGTTGCACTAGTCTCGGGCGATTGATGCTTTCAGGTAAGAGGTAGTTCTCAGGGCTTCCAATCATCGGTCATGGAATCCTGCCCAGGCTGCTGGACCAGATTCTTCGAATTGATTCTCGTATTTGCACTTAGTGAATCTGTCAGATGATTTTGTAGTACAGTTATGGCCAAATGTTTTGAGAATGCTACAAATATTAATTTTTACAAAGTCTACTGCTTACGTTTTTTTTTTTTTTATCATAAAGGTTTTTATTGAGTTTTCAGAAAAATACAAACTTCTCATACAACAACATCAAGAACAGGAGCATTGAGTAGCAAGAGGTGGAATAGCCTCGAGCCATTATCAGAATATCAATCTGGGACATTAAATACCCCTTACAACAACAACCTGAACATAGGAGCAGGGAGGGAGGGGGGAAAGAGAGGGGGTGGGGGAAGCAACTCTATAAGACATTCTTAGGCATAATCAATTTATTTATGGTGTAGGTGTCGGTATCTGGGGGAGGGCCGTTGCATAAAGGGAAGTGGCCCACGGGTGCCATTGTTTAAGTCTCGCCGTTCTCTTCTCTAGGTTGGGGGCCAAGTTGGTTTCGTATAGCCAGTGTAGGTTGATCCTCTCAATTAGATCTCTTTTTGTAGGGGGGCTCACCGACCTCCACTTGTATGCCACACAGTACCTGCCAGCTATGAGAATGTGAGAAATGATGTTTTTTAAAAGATCCGGGATCCCATCTAAGCCAATGTGTAGCACCGCTAAGGTTGGGTTTGGAGAAAGGCGGAGACTAGTAACCTCATGGATTAGATTGAACACCTCCTGCCAGAAGTTAGATAACTTAGGGCAAAACCACCACATATGACATAAGGTGCCCCTGTGGTTGCAGCCCCTCCAGCACAGTGGTGACACATGTGGGGAAAAAGAAGCCAGTTTAGTAGGGGAGTTGTACCACCTCAGATGAACCTTTTTTAATTGCTCTATATGATTGAGACAAGAAGAGAACTTGTGGATCCATTTTGAGGCCGCGAACCATTCTTGCGGCGGAAGCGGAGAAGCTAGATCTTTTTCCCATTTGAGCATATACGGCAATTGTTTGTCCGGTTGTGGGGAGTTTAGCATATTATGGATATATGAAAGGCCTTTGATTTTGCTATTTTGAAAGAATTTTTTAATTGAGGCGTGGTCAGCTGTCGTGGGAGCCGGGAGATGAGGAGCGGACTGAAGAAAGTGACGTATTTGAAAAAACTGGAATAGACTGTGTCGGGGAAGGTTAAATTTATCACACATTTCTGAGTACGGGAGTAGGACGCCTTCTCTATAGAGATCTGCTAGGGTGATTGGACCTCCACGTGTCCAGGCGGCAAGATTCAAGTTCGGAATGAAGGCTTCTAGCGATCTAAGGGGAATGCTGGGACCTAAAGCATGTGACACTGGCTTGCTCCACAAGGACCAAGCTTTCTTTAGAGCTGCTGTGGTGGGTAGAAGATCGCCGGGGGGCGAAGGGGTTAGGAGCAGGGAGTCTATGAATTGTTTAGGGGAGTGGACCTGTGCCCAGGTGTACTCAATCTGTAACCATCTTAAGTCTGAATCATTCCTCCACCAATCTCGAGCCGGTTCCAGGATAGCGGCTCTGTGGTATGTTAGAATATTAGGAATACCCATTCCTCCACCACTTAACGGGGCATGCATGCATCTCAGGGCTATTCTAGGTTTTTTCCCAGCCCATATAAATTTACTCATTAGCGAATGAATTTTGGTGAGATACCGTTGCGGAATTGTTAGGGGCAGGCACCGAAGTAAGTAGATAATTTTTGGGAGGCAGATCATTTTAAAGGTCTGCATTCTCGCCACCCAAGAGAGCGGGAGAAGAGAAAGGCGAGTAAGTTCTCTATCCAGTGAGGTGTGCAGGGTCAGCAGATTTTTCCGGATCACGGAGTGTAGCGGGGCCAGTATAATACCCAGGTAGGGGATACCCTCGTCTTCCCATTTGAAAGGGTAAAGATGAGAAAGAGTGGCTCTAGTTGAGGCGGGCAGGAAGAGCGGAAAAATTAAGGACTTGGTAATATTAAGCTTGTAATACGAGACTTGAGCGAAGGAGGACAGGATCTCCATTACGTGTTTTAGGGACACCTCTACATTAGTGCAGGATAAAATCACATCATCCGCATATAGACTGATCACATGGTTTGTACTCCCCACTCGAATCCCCGAGATCCGAGGGCATTCACGGATAGTCTGCGCCAGAGGCTCTATAGCAAGGGCATAGATGATAGGGGAGAGCGGACACCCCTGGCGTGTCCCATTGGATAATTCAAAACTCCGAGATATAAATCCGGATGCCAGAACTTTGGCATTAGGGTTAGAGTATAGTGCCATTATGGCGGTAAGTATGGGGCCTTCAAATCCAAACTTGGCCAGTACAGATTTCAGATATCCCCAGTGCACCCTGTCAAACGCCTTCTCTGCGTCCAAGGACAGGAATACACTGGGGATTTTCCTCCCCTCAGCCACCGCAATCAGGTCCAGCATACGTCTCGTCCCATCTTTCGCCTGCCTCCCCGCCACAAACCCCACTTGATCCGGGGAAATCAGTGATGGAAGGACTTTATGTATTCTAGCTGAGATTATTTTGGCGTATAATTTTAAGTCGCAGTTTAGGAGGGATATTGGCCTGAAGTTTCCTGGTGATGTAGGGGGTTTTCCTGGCTTTGGCAGGGTAGTTATAATGGCCTCTAGATTATTTGGTGAAATATCTGCTGTGGCTCGCCAAGAGGAGAAAAGTCTCAGGAGGAAAGGAGACAGGGTTTCAGTGAATTGCCTATAATAGGAGTTAGTGAGGCCGTCTGGGCCTGGAGCTGAATTTCTTTTGGCTGTGATCACCGCCTGGCGAACCTCTTCCAGGGAGAAAGGGGAATTTAGTTGCTCTAGATGTACTGTAGATAACCGAGGAAGATTAATATTGTTTAAGAAGGAATTAATTGCCGATTGGGTAGGCTTTGGGGCAGTGGGGTCATTTTTAAGGTTGTAGAGAGACTGATAAAAATCAGCGAATGCATTGGCTATTTCCGTTGGGTTGCGTATTGTGGCATTAGAACCCGTCACGAGGTATTCAATTTTGTTTTGCATTTCTCGTTTTTTAACCCTCCTGGCTAGTAAGGCACCCGCCCTGTCACCCATCATATAGTACCGCTGTTTGAGGGATCTTAAATTTTTCTCATAGTCTACCATCAGCAATTGGCGGAGCTGTGTTCTTAGTTTCCTGAGTTCGTCAGATGTTGACATGTTTGGGGCAGATTTATTGTGGGCTTCTAAAAGCGCTATGTGGGACAGTAGAGCTTTGGAAGTTGCCTGACGCCTCCTTTTCTCCCTAGTGGCAATTTTGATGAATGACCCCCTAATAAAGGCCTTGTGTGCAGACCATAGCGTTTCCTCTGTCACCTCCTTGTTGTCATTAAATTTAAAAAACTCTGCGAGGTCGGCCTGCAACTCCTCAGAGAGTTGTCTACAGGCCAGGAGGGAGTCATTCATGCGCCACCGGGTAAAAACGGGCGTGCGGCTTTGCTCCTGGACTGTCAGGTATATGGGGGCATGGTCCGACCAAGCTATAAGTCCAATTTTTGAATCTGAGCAATCCAAAATAAGTGAGCTTTCAACCAGAAAGTAGTCCAATCTGCTGTATGAGGTGAACCGAGGTGAGAAGAATGTGTAGTCCCTCTCATTTGCATGTTGGTATCTCCATATATCATGGAGATGCCTTTCTGAAATTATTGTGCTCATTTCCTTCCTCTTTACAGCAGTATTGGAGCAATCCAGAGTGCTGGACATTAACATGTTAAAATCCCCGCAGATTATTTGCTTACCCTCTGTAACGGATGAAAGCTTGGAAAGAAACCTCCGCAGAAAGCTGATCTGACCAGAGTTGGGGGCGTAAAGGGTTGCAATAGTATACTTAGATCCATTTATGGAGCAATTAATAATGGCGTATCTACCTTCAGGGTCTAAATGTTGGGAATGTAGTGTGAACGCAACAGTATTTTTTACACAAATGAATACTCCAGCCTTTTTTTTTTTCCCACAAGCCAGCAGTATGAAAGGAAATTTAGCATTATTTAACCTGTGCGAGTCCCCCTGGAGGAGATGAGACTCTTGACCACAAATCACGTCACATTTGGATTTAACCACTTCCCGCCAAAACATGGATCTCTTGGCCGGCGAGTTCAGGCCCCTAACATTTATAGACATACAGTTCAATACCATTGTACATGAAAAAAAGTCTCTTGCCTAGAGCTGCGGGGGGAGAAAGGAAGGTTAGGCAGGAAAGAGGTAACACTGACAACATTAACATCACTAACATTACTGATGTAGGGAGCATCAGTCCACATAGAAAAAAGCCCAAAAAGGGGGCCTGCGGTATGGTGGAAATGTACCGCCATGGGGGCTCAGGGTCCTGGTTGAACAGAACCAGCGGACCTTAAAAGTAGCAACTAAGTCTCAGCCGCGACTCAGACATATCACATAACTCACGCGACGGACCAATCTTCATTCACTTTATCCCTTTGGGATGATCCTGTGGCTCTTGGAGATCTGGCCGGGAGATTTGCCATGTTCCATGAGGATAGGAGCTTTGCCAACTGTTGTGGGGAATGGCAGACGTGGGTGTTTCCTGCACGGAAAAGCAGGATCTTTACAGGGAAACCCCATCTATAGGATATAGCTTCATCCCTGAGAATTTTGGTATAAGGGGCAAATTCCCTCCTTTTTGCCAGGGTTCCTGCAGACAGATCCGGAAAAATGGACAGGTGCTGGAATTGCTCAGACAGAGGCGGCCTCCTTCTCAGGGCTTGCAGCAGGGCTTCTTTGGTCTTGTAAAAGTGCAGGCGAGCCAAAGTGTCCCGGGGGGCATCAGCACTGAGGGATTTAGGCTTAGGGACTCTGTGTATTCTGTCCACCAGGAAATCAGTTGCAGACAGGTCTGGGAGCAGCTCCTGCAGCAAGGAGCCTAGAAAGCTCTGCAGCCCCTTGTCTGGTATGGCCTCTGGAATTCCTCTGATTCTTATGTTGTTTCTGCGGGACCTGTCCTCTAAATCCAAGACCTTGGTATGGAGCTTTTGCACTTGTTCCTCCAGTGCTGCATTAGCATCAATGAGGCTATTGTGTGACTTTGTCAGCTCCTGCATTTTAGTTTCAATGTGTGCTGTGCGACTGCCTATGGCAGTGATATCTCCCCTCAGCTCAGCCACCATATCTTTCCAATCCTGCTGCAATGATGAGCGGAGGGCACTGAGCAGTTTCTGCATGGTACCTTTGGTAAGCGGTATATCTGCAGCGTCTGTGTCCAAGTCTGGGCCTGCTGTGGATCCCCTCCTGGATGAGCGTGAGGAAGCTGTGGAGGAGGATGCTGCTGCCATTTTCCCTCGTCCCGTGCTGGAGAAGAAGTCTGTAACTTTCGCCGGGGACGGCTTCTTCTGGGACTTTCCCCTTGGCATGCCACGTTCCTGGGTACCTCCGCAGCACTTTCCCCCCGTGTGCAGAGAGATTGGTGCCACTGGTGAGCCGCAGTGAGCCGGTTAGGAGTCGAGGTGGCTGGAGCTCAGCAGCTAGGTGACCGGTGCCATTAGCAAGCAGGCCACGCCCCTCTACTGCTTACGTTTTTCTAATGGCAATTTGCATATACTCCAGAATGTCATAAAGAGTGGTCAGCTTAACAGCAATTACTTGCAAAGTCAATATTGGCTAAGAAAATGAACTTTAACCCCCAAAACACATTTCAACATCATTGCATTCCTGCCTTAAAAGGAGCAGCTAACATTGTTTTAGTGATTGTTCCATTAACACAGGTGTGGGTGTTGATGAGGACAGGGCTGGCGATCAATCAGTCATGATTAAGTAAGAATGACACCACTGGACACTTTAAAAGGAGGCTGGTGCTTGGTATCATTGTTTCTCTTCAGTTAACCATGGTTATCTCTAAAGAAACACGTGCAGCCATCATTGCTCTGCACAAAAATGGCCTAACAGGGAACAGTATCGCAGCTACAAAGATTGCACCTCAGTCATCAATCTATCGCATCATCAAGAACTTCAAGGAGAGAGCTTCCATTGTTGCCAAAAAGGCTCCAGGGCGCCCAAGAAGGACCAGCAAACGCCAGGACCGTATCTTAAAACTGTTTCAGCTGCGGGATGGGACTACCAGCAGTGGCGAGCTAGCTCAGCAATGGCAGCAGGCTGGTGTGAGTGCTTCTGCACACATTGTGAGGCGGAGACTGCTTGAGCAAGGCCTGGTTTCAAGGAGGGCAGCAAAGAAGCCACTTCTCTCCAGAAAAAACATCAGTGACCGACTGATATTCTGCAAAAGGTACAGGGAGTGGACTGCTGAGGACTGGGGTAAAGTCATTTTCTCAGATGAATCCCCTTTTCGATTGTTTGGGACATCTGGAAAACAGCTTATTAGGAGAAGAAGAGGTGAGCGCTACCACCAGTCTTGTCTCATGCCAACTGTTAAGCATCCTGAAACCATTCATGTGTGGGGTTGCTTCTCAGCCAAGGGAATCGCACCACTCACAGTCTTGGCTAAAAACACAGCCATGAATAAAGAATGGTACCAGAATGTCCTCCAAGAGCAACTTCTCCCAACTGTCCAAGAGCAGTTTGGCGCCCAACAATGCCTTTTCCAGCATGATGGAGCATTTTGCCATAAAGCAAAGGTGATCACTAAATGGCTCATGGAACAAAACATAGAGATTTTGGGTCCATGGCCTGGAAACTCCCCAGATCTTAATCCCATTGAGAACTTGTGGGCAATCATCAAGAGACGGGTGGACAAACAAAAACCAACAAATTCTGGCAAAATGCAAGCATTGCTTATGCAAGAATGGACAGCTATCAGTCAGGATTTGGTCCAGAAGTTGACTGAGAGCATGCCAGGGAGAATTGCAGAGGTCCTGAAGAAGAAAGTTCAACACTGCAAATATTGACTTGCTGCATTAACTCATTCTAACTGTCAATATAACCTTTTGGTACTCATAATGATTGCAATTATATTTCTGTATGTGATGTAAACATCAGACAAACACAATTAAAAACCAGAGGGCAACACATCATGTGAAAATATAATTTTGGTGTCATTCTCAAAACTTTTGGCCATGACTGTACAATACTAATGTTATCTCTAAATAGGGCTTAAGGAGAAATTTCAGAATCAGTAACTCTCATAGCTCTCCCTCTTCCTGTTATCTTGATGTAAGCTCAGTAGAAATCAGTGTGACATAGTAACTTGTCAAGCATATGTAAATACAAACTGCATATGCACTGCCCTTCAAAAGGAATCTGTCAGATGATTTTCTAGAACAACAATAATCCTATCATTAAATTTGGCTTAAGGAGAACTTTCAGGATCATTAACTTTTATAGCTCTCCCTCTTCCTGTTATCTTGTTATAAGCTTAGTAGAATTCAGTGTAAAGTAGTAAGTAGTCAAGCATATGTAAATACAAACTGCATATGCCCTGCTCTCCCCTCCCACCTCTCAGTTATAGCATCTGTGATAGTAAATCTGAACTGAATTTACACTGCTCCCCCCTCCCACCTGTCGAGTTGGCATCACTGATAGTAAATCTGAACTGAATTTGTAATTTGTACAACTGCTCCCACCAATATGCTCTCCCATCTTTCAGCAGTGATAGTGAATGCTCTGAGAGGTGGGAGGGGGAGCAGTGAATATGTAAATTGTATTTACATACACTTGACTAGCCTGCATGAGACACTGAATTCTAGGCGTGTACAGTAAGATAACAGGATAAGGTAGAACAATAAAATTTACTGATCCTGGAAGGTTTCCTAAGGGGTACTTCACACATAGCGAGCTCACTGCCGAGATCGCTGCTGAGTTACGCTTTTTGTGACGCAGCAGTGACCTCATTAGCGATCTCGCTGTGTGTGACACTGAGCAGCGATCTGGCCCCTGCTGCGAGATCGCTGCTCGTTACACACAGCCCTGGTTCGTTTTCTTCAAAGCCGCTCTCCTGCTGTGACACACAGATCGCTGTGTGTGACAGCAAGAGAGCGACAAATGAAGCGAGCAGGGAGCAGGAGCCGGCGTCTGACAGCTGAGGTAAGCTGTATCCAAGATAAACATCGGGTAACCAAGGTGGTTACCCGATATTTACCTTAGTTACCAGCCTCTGCAGCTCTCACGCTGCCTGTGCTGCCGGCTCCGGCTCTCTGCACATGTAGCTGCTGTACACATCGGGTTAATTAACCCGATGTGTACAGCAGCTAGGAGAGCAGGGAGCCAGCGCTAAGCAGTGTGCGCGGCTCCCTGCTCTCTGCACATGTAGCTGCATTACACATCGGGTTAATTAACCCGATGTGTACTGTAGCTAGGAGAGCAAGGAGCCAGCGCTCAGTGTGCGCGGCTCCCTGCTCACACTGGTAACTAATGTAAACATCGGGTAACCATACCCGATGTTTACCTTAGTTACCAGTCTCCGCAGCTTCCAGACGGCGGCTCCGTGCAAGCGCAGCGTCGCTTGCACGTCGCTGCTGGCTGGGGGCTGTTCACTGGTCGCTGGTGAGATCTGCCTGTTTGGCAGCTCACCAGCGACCATGTAGCGATGCAGCAGCGATCCTGACCAGGTCAGATCGCTGGTCGGATCGCTGCTGCATCGCTAAGTGTGAAGGTACCCTTAAGCTCTATTTAAAGATAACAGTATTGTACAACAAAATCACCTGACAGATTCCCTTCAAGAGGTTTCCTTTTTTTATGAAAATAAAGTATGTTTACTACTTTCTGATAGACCTTAGGGAATATTTATCATTCAGCTCTAGGGTACCATCACACTTTAGCGACGCTCCAGCGATCCCACCAGCGATCTGACCTGGTCAGGATCGCTGGTGCGTCGCTACATGGTTGCTGGGGAGCTGTCAATCAGGCAGATCTCACCAGCGACCAGTGACCAGCCCCCAGCCAGCAGCGACGCATGGAAGCAATGCTGCGCTTGGTAACTAAGGTAAATATCGGGTAACCAAGCGCTTGGTTTCCCGATATTTACCTTGGTTACCAGCGCACACCGCTTAGCGCTGGCTCCCTGCACTCCTAGCCAGAGTACACATTGGGTTAATAAGCAAACCGCTTTGCTTATTTACCCGATGTGTACTCCGGCTACGTGTGCAGGGAGCAGGGAGCCGGCATTGACAACGTGAGGGCGGCGGACGCTAGTAACCAAGGTAAATATCGGATAACCAAGCAAATGGCTTTGCTTGGTTACCCGATATTTACCTTGGCTACAGCTTACCGCAGGCTGCCAGACGCCGGCTCCCTGCACATTCAGATCGTTGCTCTCTCGCTGTCAAACACAGCGATGTGTGCTTCACAGCGGGAGAGCAATGTAAAAAAAATGAACCAGCACTGTGTGTAACAAGCAGCGATGTCACAGCAGGGGCCAGATCGCTGCTCAGTGTCACACACAGCGAGATTGCTAATGAGGTCACAAAAACCGTGACTCAGCAGCGATCTCGCTAGCGATCTCGCTATGGGAGAAGTACCCCTTAGTTTGGCTGTATTGCCTTTCATTTTGCCACATTCATCAGTGTTGTTGTGTGATATTTGTTACATTTTATGCATTTTTTCTTTTTAGAAATAATTCACTAGTTTGTACTTCAACCCTTTATCTGAGTGAGAATTGTCACTTTTTTATAACTCTTTTTTAAAAAAATTGCAATTCACAAATAAGGCTTGGACCTATTCACACAACTAACCATGCCCACTTCTCCACTAATATTCCAAAAGTGTAAAAATTGGCATAAAATAGCAAAAAGATGCAGTACTTTTGAGCAGAAATACCATGAGACAAGATTTGCAATATGTCAATAACTAAAAATATGCCGCAAAAACGTTAATAAATACCCCTTTGTGTTTTCCTTTCTAACCGTTTTTTAAGATATGTGGTTCCTGTCAGTGAGTGAAAAATTATTGTGTAGATGTAAATTGGCGGAAATATATGTGCAGCTACTAATATGTTTACATATGTTTGGATAAAATTATATTTCCTTCCCAGCTGAGATCAGGACTATGGATTGGTTTATTGCTTTGTTCATTGACAGCAACCAGAGGTGTTGTAAATGTTGAGGAATTGATGCAAAAAGTCTTTTTTTATATAGTAAAAAAAGACTTTTTATTACTATGTAAAAAAATTTTTTTTACTTTTTTAAGACTTTTATAAAAGCTTTATAAATCTGGATACTACGTTTCACAATTTTTTTTAGTTTCAGCTGGACACACGATGTAATAGTGTCTGCAGAGTGGAATAGTTTTTTGCTTTATTTTTTTATTTCACTTCTCCTTTGCTAAGATATGACAAATCAAAATAATTGGCACCAAATTAGTTAACTTTTTGTAAGTCCAAGTGGGTGTTACCAGATAGTTTTCACTGGAGGCGTGTACTTTTTCTCCCTGTATGATGTTAACCAGTCACAAGCTGGCAGCAACACTCATAGGAAAGAAGAACACGCCCCCAAAAAAACTTAGCAGGTTTCTCAGTGTTTTATTCCGCTCTGCAGCCATTATTATTAGTGATGGGCGAACCCCCCGATGTTCAAGAACAGGAGACTCGCCCGAACATTTTGTAAAATTTGTGTTCGAGGTCAGAGATAACGCGAACTTACATCCAAACCCCGAACTTGGACTTTACACTTATTGGATTCAGCAGGAGGGGCTGTAAAATAAAGAATATAGCTAATAATAAACATTGTCATTATACTTACAGGTCTCGCGACGCGTCCTGCAGACTCTGCCTCCCAGCCGCTTCTGCTTCCGGCTCTGATCATTGCTGTGTCCTCGGGTAACCACCACTGACTACAGGAACTTCCATGACATCATAGCCATGTGACCAGTCAGGTGTGAATGTTGTATTACCTCGTAGGTTACAGACTGGTCACATGGCTATGATGTCGTGGAAAGTCCTGTAGTCAGTGGTGGTTACTCGAGGCCTCAGCTATGCACTCGGGTGAAGTCTCTGACAGCTCCCAGCTGAGTCTGTGTGAGCAGACCTGTGTTTGTCTTCTCGCACAGATGTAGTAGAGATGAAGATGCTCGCCCCCCTTTAGACTACGTCAGAGGTTTTTTTGGGGGGTAATAAAGATGGAGTCCTCAATGTCTACTGTTATAGTTCTAATAAGATATTTTTTTTCTCTGTTGTTGTTTTATTTTAAAATAATTAAAAAAAAATGCGTGGGCTACCGCCGTATTTTGATCGCCAGTCAAGTAAAACCAGGCAGCTAGGGGCTGTGATTCTCAGCATGGTAAAGCCCCAGCGTTCTGGGCCCCTACGCTAAAAACTGAAGCCCTGAGCCGCCCCTCGCAATGGCTGAAATTGTTTTCTAGCGCCATTTCCAGGTGCTTTACCCAGCTCGTCCAGCAGCCCTGATGGCGGTGGCACGCTGGGTAATAAAGGGTTTAATACTAGCTTTGTATTCACAGCTGGTACTAAGCCCAAAATTCATGGTGTCACACCAAATTAAACATGGCCACCATGAATTTCTAGTAAACAGTAAAAAAAACACAACACATAGGATTTTTTTTTTTATTAGAAATAAAACAAAACAAATTAGAGACTCCATCTTTCTTATAAAAAAATCCTGACCCGACGTAGTCCACAGGTAGAGCAATGTCAGCTCTGCTTCATTGCTCTGTACAGACAAGCATCTATACAGAGCGAGAAGCAGAGAGAGCAATGTCAGCTTTCCTCCATCACTCTGTACAGACAAGTGTCTCTACAGAGCGAGAAGCAAGTAGAGCATGTCAGCTCTGCTTCATCGCTCTGTACAGACATATACAAAGCAAGAAGCATGCTGACACTGAGGGTATGATTCCACTTGGGTATGATTCATGCGAGTCTCAAATTGCATCATCCTGCACTGCGCACACTCTTCTGAGTGTGCGCCGTGCTGAGTGATACCAATGCGAGACTCACACTATGACAGTCAAAGTTCAATCGAGTCCATGAGCCATGGACTCAGGTGAACCCTGATGTCACCACAAACATGGCCGAAAACAGGCGAAGACTGTCGAGTGACAGCAGTGCAGTGAATACCCTTGGAAGTTAATGATTGGACCTGGAAGCAGTGGCTGAGCGGATCTGCAGGACGCGTCGCGGGACCGGTAAGTATAATCATAATTTTTTTCAGTAATGTGCTTGTTTTTATAGCCCCTGGACCCGAACTGGACCCGAACTGTAACACGAGCTTCGCAGGAAAGCTCGTGTTTGGGATCGTCTGCACAAACACCATGTGTTTGGTACGGACCTCGAACTTTACAGTTCGAGTTTGCCCATCACTAATTATTACATACCATGTTTTTCCACAAATAAGTCCTCCCCTGAAAATAAGCCCTAGTCATGGTTCAATAATGAAGTGTCCATGCAGATAAAAAAAGTTAAAGATACTGCAGGACACTTAGAGACAGTAAACACCCCACAATCACACTCACCAGACGCTGAGCAGGAGGCCATGTAGTGGATCGTACACACACACACACAATCAGATCGCATACCCACACACATCAGATCACATACCCACACACATCAGATCGCACACCCACACACATCAGATCGCTTACACACACTCATCAGATCGCTTACACACACTCATCAGATCACACACACACACATCAGATCGCACACACATCAGATAACACACACACACTCACCCATCAGATCGCACACACACATCAGATCACACACACATCCACCCATCAGATCGCACACGACACTCACCACATCCAGCGATACCAATTTCTTCTGGCCGGCATAATCCTGAGACGCAGCGCGATGGAATGCAAGAACCTGAGGCTGCCAATGGCATGCTTACAGGACTTGCGATGTGTAACTTCCTCCCATCCTTCTCTACGGCTGGAGGCATTCTGTAATGCCGGATGGGGTGAGTGACTAGTGTGTATTTGTGTGCGTGATCTGATCAGTGATTGTGTGTGTGATCTGATGTGTGTATGTATATGAGTCTGTATGCACTATGTATGTGAGGGTCAGCCAGAAGGAGAGAAGAACCGCGTGGAGCACACCTGCTGAGAGGGCCCACCGGCGATCACAGCGAGGACCTGGGATCCATGCAGACGTCCCGGGTCTGGTAAGTATGACAATCCTGGGAAAGGGGGGTGGGGTCTGCTTTTTTGGGTGGTAAACTTACCACCAAGATTGTTTCTCCAAGAATAAAATAAGCCCTAGCCCTTTTTTTGTGGTCAAAAAAATGAATAAGACAGCATCTTATTTTTGGAAAAACACAGTAGTTTGTCTAACATGAAAAATTTGGTGAAAGGTTCTCTTTGAACATGCAATTGTTTCCTTTTTTGTTTCAGGAGTCTTTAGGCAGTGGTAAGGGCTGCCCCTATACTACCTACACCCTTGTTTAGAGTGCACATATTTTGCTATGTTACAGAGGTTGGTTCCTGTTAGTATTCGCTATAACCTTCCTAATATTATGCCATTTGTCTTTTCTAGGATTTTGCATATTTGCTATTTTGCTACTCTTACAGCTTGACATGACTGTGATTCGGCGCCTGCTACCTACAGGATGTCCCCTGGGTGCGCCTCGTGAGCATATTTAATTTTAAAAACTTTTCTTTGAACGCACGCTCGTTATGTCGTGCCGGTGGGGACGCAGCCAATCAGCTTGTCAATTAAGTTCTATTGACTGAACATTTTTTGCTTTTTCGACTCATTGCAGCACAAATCTGAGGAAACAAATTTGCCCACAAGGGGATGAGAAAACGGCAGAACATCCATTATTCAGAAATTGTGCTTTCAAAAAATGGATTCAAACAAATATTCATTTAACCAGTGGGAAATACAGTGATTCATTATCCTGCTCAAATCCATCACTGACAGTTCTATATACAGAGCTCATTGCAACAGAGGAAATGCAGCGCGCACCACAGCTGCAATGTATCCCTGTCCAGGTGAGTGACGCAGCGGAAGAAACGGCGTCTGGGATAAACTTTGGATGCTGAAGGTATAAATATTTTAAGTGCACTAAACCTTCCTGTGTCCCTGACCCCTAATGTGCAGTCATAGTGTGCAGTCAATTTCTGGTTGCTGCATGCAATATATTTTTGCTGTTTGTAGACTTTTCCTCCTATGTCGTCACTCTGTGCATTCTCTTCCTCTTAGGCTATGTGTGCACTAGAAAGTGCCATTTTCTTAAGAATAAAACGGACCCTCTGAAAGAATCCCGAACCCGCGGTAAAATTGCACCTGCGTTTTTGTAGCGATTTGCTGCGGTTTCGCTGCGGATTTTACCGCGGATTTACCGCAGATTTTCCGCAAGTTGGTCCCCGCAGATTTTACCATTAGCATTCAATGCAATAAAGCACAATGAGAAAAAAGAAGGGAATTTTGTTTACTTACCGTAAATTCCTTTTCTTCTAGCTCCTATTGGGAGACCCAGACAATTGGGTGTATAGCTTCTGCCTCCGGAGGCCACACAAAGTATTACACTTTAAAAAGTGTAACCCCTCCCCTCTGCTATACACCCTCCCGTGCATCACGGGCTCATCAGTTTTGGTGCCAAAGCAGGAAGGAGGAAACTTATAAATTGGTCTAGGGTAAATGCAATCCGAAGGATGTTCGGAGAACTGAAACCATGACCCAAAAGAACAATTCAACATGAACAACATGTGTACACAAAAGAACAACAGCCCGAAGGGAACAGGGGCGGGTGCTGGGTCTCCCAATAGGAGCTAGAAGAAAAGGAATTTATGGTAAGTAAACAAAATTCCCTTCTTCTTTGTCGCTCCATTGGGAGACCCAGACAATTGGGACGTCCAAGAGCAGTCCCTGGGTGGGTAAAGAATACCTCGATAAAAAGAGCCGAACAACGGCCCCCTCTTACAGGTGGGCAACTGCCGCCTGAAGGACTCGCCTACCTAGGCTGGCGTCTGCCGAAGCATAGGCATGCACCTGATAGTGTTTCGTGAAAGTGTGCAGACTCGACCAGTTAGCCGCCTGACACACCTGCTGAGCCGTAGCCTGGTGTCGCAAAGCCCAGGAAGCACCCACGGCTCTGGTAGAATGGGCTTTCAGCCCTGCAGGAATCGGAAGCCCAAAAGAACGGTAAGCTTCGAGAATCGTTTCCTTGATCCACCGAGCCAAGGTTGTTGAAAAACCTGAAATCCCTTACTCTGGCCCGCGATAAAGACGAGCGCATCGGACCGGCGCAGGGGCGCCGTGCGAGAAATGTAGAGCCGGAGTGCTCTCACCAGATCGAATAAATGCAAATCCTTTTCACATTGGTGAACTGGATGCGGACCCAAAGAGAGTAAGAAGATATCCTGATTGAGATGAAACGGGGATACCTTAGGGAGAAAGTCCGGGATCGGACGTAGAACCACCTTATCCTGGTGAGACACCAGGAAGGGGGCTTTGCCTGACAGCGCTGCTAGCTCAGACACTCTTTTGAGTGATGTGACTGCCACTAGAAAGGCCACCTTCTGCGAAAGACGTGATAAAGAGAGAACCCGCATCGGCTCGAAAAGTGACTTCTGAAGAGTCGTCAGCACCCTGATAGGATCCGAGGGTGCTAACGGACGCTTGTAAGGTGGGACTATGTGGCCAACCCCCTGCAGGAACGTGCGGACCTGCGGAAGCCTGGCTAGACGCTCTTGAAAAAACACGGAAAGCGCCGATACTTGTCCCTTGAGAGAGCCGAGAGACAAGCCCTTGTCCATTCCAGATTGAAGGCAAGAAGAAAAGTGGGCAAGGCAAACGGCCAGGGAGTAAACCCTGAGTCAGAGCACCAGGATAAGAAGATCCTCCAAGTCCTGTGATAGATCTTGGCGGACGTTGGTTTCCTGACCTGTCTCATGATGGCAATGACGTCTGGAGATATCCCTGATGACGCTAGGAGCCAGGACTCAATGGCCACACAGTCAGGTTTAGGGCTGCAGAATTCAGAAGGAAAAATGGCCCTTGAGACAGCAAGTCTGGTCGGTCTGGGAGTGCCCACGGTTGACCCACCGTGAGGTGCCACAGATACGGGTACCACGATCACCTCGGCCAGTCTGGGCGACGAGGATGGCGCGGCGACAGTCTGACCTGATCTTGCGTAACACTCTGGGCAGTAGTTCCAGAGGAGGAAATACATAAGGCAGTCGAAACTGCGACCAGTCCTGAAGTAGCGCGTCTGCCGCTAGAGCTCTGTGATCCTTGGACCGAGCCATGTATGCCGGGACTTTGTTGTTGTGCCGGGACGCCATAATATCGACGTCCGGCGTTCCCCAGCGGCAACAGATCTCTAGAAACACGTCCGGGTGAAGAGACCATTCCCCTGCGTCCATGCCCTGGCGACTGAGAAAATCTGCTTCCCAGTTTTCTACGCCCGGGATGTGAACTGCGGAGATGGTGGAGGCTGTGGCTTCCGCCCACAGCAGAATCCGCCGAACTTCTCGGAAGGCTTGACGACTGCGTGTGCCCTGGTGGTTGATGTACGCAACCGTCGTGGCGTTGTCCGACTGAATTCGGATCTGCCTGCCCTCCAGCCACCGCTGGAACGCCTTTAGGGCTAGATACACTGCCCTTATCTCCAGAACATTGATCTGAAGGGAGGACTCTGTCGGAGTCCAGGTTCTCTGAGCCGAGTGGTGGAGGAAGACCGCTCCCCACCCTAACCGACTCGCGTCCGTCGTGACCACAGCCCCGGCTGGGGGCCGGAAGGATTTTCCCTTCGCCCAGGAAGTGGAAAGAAAGAGAGACGTTCTTGTCTAGGGACGTCGACCTCCTGTCCCATTTGTGGTGTCCGATAGAAGCGGACGCAGACGAAACTGTGCAAGGGAACTGCCTCCCTTGCTGCCACCATCTTCCTTAGAAGTGCATGCGGCGCCTCAAGGGGTGTGACTGGGCCCGAAGGAGAGAGTGCACCCCTGTCTGTAGTGAACGCTGATTATGCAGCGGAAGCTTCACTATCGCTGAGAGAGTATGAAACTCCATCCCGAGGTAAGTCAGTGATTGGGTCGGTGTCAGTTTTGACCTTAGAAATTTGATGATCCACCCGAACCCCTGGAGAGTCTCCAGAGCAATGGTCAGGTTGTGTTGACATGCCACCCAGGAGGGTGTCTTGACTAGAAGATCGTCTAGGTAAGTGATCACCGAGTGGCCCTGAGAGTGTAGGACCGCCACCACTGCTGCCATGACCTTGGTGAAGACCCGTGGGGCTGTTTCCATCTCTGGTGCAATCAGCACATGGAGATAAGCATCCCTGATGTCGATTGATGCTAGGAAGTCTCCTTGTGCCATCGAGGCGATGACAAGCGGAGAGATTCCATCCGGAACCGTCAGGTTCTCACATGTCTGTTGAGCAGTATGAAGTCCAGAACGGGGCGGAATGATCCGTCCTTTCTTGGTACCACGAACAAGTTGGAGTAAAAACCGCGACTACGTTCTTGAAGGGGAACGGGTAACGCAACTCCTCCTGCCTTCAGAGTGTTCCCCGCCTGAAAACGTGCATCAGCTCGCTCGGAGGGCGGAGATGTTGTGAAGAAGCGAGTCGGAGGACGAGAACTGAGCTCTATCCTGTAACCGTGAGACAGAATGTCTCTCATCCAACAGTCTTGGACATGTGGAGACCGCTCCCCTGACCTGGACCGCCATGCAGAAGAGTTTCTCTGGCTCAGCTGTGGCCTGTTGGACGATGAGATGGGGACCTAGCTGAGGGTGCTAAGGTCTCTTTGGTATGGGCTGGGTAAGCACGAGACCATTCCTTTGGAATGCTCAATCGATTCATCCAATTGTGCGGCAAACAATCGGTCGCCAGAAAATGGCAAACCGGACAAGAGCTTCTTGGAAGCAGAGACTGCCTTCCATTCTCGTAGCCACATGGCCCTGCGGACTGCCACCGGATTGGCGGATGCTACCGCTGTACAGCAAGCCGAGTCCAGGACAGCATTCATGGCGTAGGATGAAAATACCGACGCCTGGGACGTCGAAGACGCTAATTGCGGAGCAGAGTATGACCGCATTAATCTCAGACAGAGCAGCTGAGATAGCCTGGAGTGCCCACACTGCTGCAAAGGCTGGGGCAACGGACGCGCCTATGGCTTCATAGATGGATTTCATTAGGAGCTCTATCTGCCTGTCCGTGGCATTCTTGAGCGTTGAACCGTCAGCCACTGCTACTACGGATCTAGCCGCCCGTCTAGAGACTGGAGGGCCACCTTGGAACACTGAGCCCAACCCTTAACCACGTCAGAGGGGAAGGGATAACGTATGTTATTAATGCGTTTAGTAAAACACTTGTCCGGGAAAGCCTTGTGCTTCTGGACAGCATCTCTGAAGCATTGAGAGCCACGTCCGGACAGAGTCCTGGGCTGCGACCTCCGCCTCATCCTCTAGAGAGTCCTCAAGCTGAGACTCTTGATGAAGTTGGGGAAGATTCTAAGCAAGTCCGCTTCGCCGGTCTGGGACTGCAGTCCGTGCCGGAGTCCCCCACGTAATAACTAGAGGTCCCCCCAGGAGCCCGCTGCGTCGCGGACCGAGCGGGGCCTGTGAGCGATCCCGCAGTGCCCGGGGCCTGTGTAAGGGGCCGGTCTGGGCTGCAAGCTTCTAGTATCTTAGCAGACCATATGTCCATAGGCAGAGCCCTGGATTGTGAAAGTGACTCAGAGAGTTTTTCAGCAAAGCTGCAAACTCTGTCCCTGCCGTCTGGACAGGGGACGCCGGCGGTTCTACCCGGGCCGCTGAGTATGTACCGCTGAACTGTGAAAATGCATACATTATATATATATATATACAGTTCAGCACTCTAGGTGGCCCAGCCCGATGGGAAGAAGCCACCTGGCTTACCGAACGCTCAAGCAGTGTGTGCTGCTTAAAAACATGGCTGTCGGCGTTTACAGGGGGAGAGGGGGCCGTGGGCGTAACCCCAAAAGTGCGGGAATCTGGAGTCCCGGAGTGAAAAGTGAGGGGGGCGGAGGACAGCCAAGTGTGCTCCAGCCCTCACAGTCGGCGTCAGACCGACCGTCCCGCCCTACCCCCTGACTGGCAGGGCCGGGGGCGGGAGTTTAAGGCACTAGGCCGCAAAAGCCGGGGACTAAAGTTAAAACCGCGGCCGGCAAGCAGGCGCGGTCGGCGCGGTAGTCCCGGCGTCATACCAATCACTGCAGTCGCTGCAGCGTCTGAGGTCCAGGTGCTCTATGCACCGTCCCCAAGGGGACACAGAGTACCTGTAGATGCAGGGCCCTGTCCCTGATGATACTCAGTCTCCTGTCCGTCAGATTCCCTCAGGGGCTGCGGAGGGAGCCCGGTCCCAGTGCCTGGATGACCGGATAGGATCCCACTTCTCCCAGAGCCCCTAAGGGATGGGGAAGGAAAACGGCATGTGGCTCCTGCCTGTGTACCCGCAATGGGTACCTCAACCTTAACAACACCGCCGACTCAGTGGGGTGAGAAGGGAGCATGCCGGGGGCCCTGTGAGGGGCCCTCTTTTCTTCCATCCGATAAAATCAGCAGCTGCTGCTGACTAAAATGGGAGCATGAGTGCATGTGTGCCTCCTTCCACAAAGCAATAAAACTGATGAGCCCGTGATGCACGGGAGGGTGTATAGCAGAGGGGAGGGGTTACACTTTTTAAAGTGTAATACTTTGTGTGGCCTCCGGAGGCAGAAGCTATACACCCAATTGTCTGGGTCTCCCAATGGAGCGACAAAGAAAAAGTAATTTCCTTCTGAGATAGATGATAGATAGATAGAGGGATAGATAGATGACAGATCACTGCAGTTCTCCCGAGCGGTAATGTGTTCACATTACCGGCCGTGGGAAATTACCTGTGGTTACCTCTCTGCAGACTCGTTGCGAGGCTGCATTCAGTAGTGTGTCAGACGCGGCTGGATCAGTCTGCAAGCATCGTGGGACCTCCGTGGATTACGCCGGAGCTGTGTGTTTGGGGGGTGTAATAAAGGGGTGAAAGAGGGGCTTTTTTTTGTTATTTTATTTAAAATAAAGGATTTTTTGGTGTGTGTGTGTGTGTGTGTGTGTTTTCACTTTACATACGGGTTAATCATGAAAGCTGTCTCATAGACGCTGCCATGATTAAGCCGGGACTTAAATGGCAGCGATTCGCCAGCACCAGTCCAGGGAAAAGGAGAGTATTTAAGGGCAAAGGGAATACTGATAATAAGCAGCTGGATGGAAGGACAGCTCCGCTGTGTCCTAAAGGGGAAGAGATGAAAACCCAGCAGAAAAGCTACCCAGTATAATGAATACTGACAGCAGGAAAGAGTCAGACCTAAGGTCTGGGTAGTTAACAAGGCCAGATGACGTGGGTGTCCCTGAAGTGAGAGGAGTCTGGAGCAAGAGATAGCATAATCCAGAGTAAAGAGACAGAGAAAGGTGAATGTATTGGAGTCCAGCAAGGACAGAATAAAATGTGAGAAGAAGTGAGTGCCCCTTGCGGAATTCCCTAAGCATCAGAATGCTTGAAGCTAAAGTCCGGCCATTTTGGCAATAAGCTCCTTTACAAGGAGAATAAGCAGAGAAACTGAGGAAGAAAAAGATGATTCTCATGGACTATACTGTGATGTTGAGTTGGGTGATGGTGAAGCATATAGGACAGCTGAAGACAGGAACAAATGAGATGGAAGGTGTAGAGAGACTGTTTATGGAGGCACTCTGTGTTGATGAAGAAACGTACGAGAAGTTATGTGTCCACTATCCAATGTATATCATGATGGGTAAAAATTAAAACTTTCAATGTTTATTTCCATCGAAAATAAAAGGCACAAATAGTGCACATCTTGAGTCTTAAGTGTTTCCTCTTTTTATACTTATGTCCATCCTGTTCCCCTTCTTGTAGTAATGTGGCCATCCTGTTCCCCTTCTTGTAGTAATGTGCCCATCCAGGTCCCCTTCTTGTAGTAATGTGCCTATTCTGGTCCCCTTCTTTTAGTAATGTGCCCATCCAGGTCCCCTTCTTGTAGTAATGTGCCTATCTAGGTCCCCTTCTTGTAATAATGTGCCCATCCAGGTCCCCTTCTTGTAATAATGTGCTCATCGTGGTCCCCATCTTGTAGTAAGGTGCCCATTCTGGTCCCCTTCTTGTAGTAATGTCTCCATCCAGGTCCTCTCTTGTAGTAATGTACCCCTCCTGGTCCTCTTCTTGTAGTTATGTTCTCATCCTGGTCTCCTTCTTGTAGTAATGTCCCATCCTGTTCCCTTTTTGTAGTATTATGCCCATCCTGGACCCCTTCTTGTAGTAATGTCCCCATCTTGGTCCCCATCTTGAAGTAATGACCCCATCCTGGTCTGATTCTTGTAGTAATGTCCCCATCCTGGTCCCCTTCTTGAATTAATGTCCCCATCCTGGTCCCCTTCTTGTAGTAATGTGGTTATCCTGGTCCCCTACTTGTAGTAATGTGCCCATTCTGTAGTAATGTAAAAGAAAAATAAAAAAAAAAGATTCTTCTCACCTGTCCTCCTTTCCTTCAGTGTCCTCTTTCCTGCTTTTTGAAGCCCGCAGGCCCATGGACTCCTTGACGATCGCGATCGGTGCAGGGGCCGCAGCCATCAGCTCTATATCTTTTGAATGAATTGCCGGTGCCTTGCCAAGAAGCTGTCTGCAGCCCTAAACTAATGGCAGCTGTCAGGCAATCAGAGGCCAGCAGCTGATGTCATCTGCTGGCCTGTGATTAGCCAGCGGCTGCATTAGGTATTGTTGTGCGGAGAGATTTTTTGCTGGAAATTAAATTAAATAAAGCATTGACGGTGGAGGCCCTTTCATTGGCCGCGATCGTCAAGAGGGCCACGACCATAAGAAGCAACTTTAGGGGCCGTATTTTTAAGACCCCTGCCTTAGAGTAAGAAGAAATCTACCAAACATATGCGTACATACCCAGGAACCTCTGTATATGGTGTTTAGGGATGCAGAAGCACACCTCGACACTTGCCATTCCATACATGTGCAGTCACTGTGTTTTCTCAAAATATCTACTCATATGTACTAATACCATAGTGCAACATACCAGCCCCAAATAACTACTAGAATGCAGCATGAAAAACCTCCCTAGTAGTGCCAGACGGTATTATTTCACTAGCATTTTGTAGTTTCTGCAGTAGCATCTAAGCAACTCTGTGTGGAGTCCTTGAAGTCCACATAGGCACCACCAACAAGAGGAACATCATCCGGTCAATGGAGTTATGTTGTCATATAAACAATGTATGAAAAGTGAATGGTTATTCTATATACAAAATGGCGCCAAATGGTGTATGTTAGAATAAGGAATTCATGGGAGACATTAGCTTCTTGAAAATAGCACAGTGACCTAATGTCATTATAGAGCTGATTCAGCAGAAACTGTAAATGCAGAAAGTGATATATTGTCAGTGAAGCTGTAATCATAGCCGAGCCACTGTATAATGTCTATAAATCACAGGAAACAATCAGATACAAACAAGTCATTTATACCGGTGCAAATGTGACAAAACCAAACCAAATCCGCGGAATTCGGAAGTTAGTGAAAGCTTCTTGAATAGTCAGGGAGACATCATGATGGCGTCTATGGGATCCCTTTGGAATTTTAAGCAAATAAGATGCTACATAAAGCTACAATTGTGTAATCAAAGATCATAGGGTAATCTAGTCAAGGACTATAATGTCCGCCTACATGCCTCTATCATGCCCCCTTTATGTGCCTTAAGATGCAGGACCTCTGACTAATGACGGAGAATCCCAAAGGTTTCAGCAGTCCAAGTGGTCACCCCATTTTCTAGGAACATGCTCAAAGAGTTAGCAAGAGTGGACATAACATTGTACCAACCTACTATATTAAGCCGCGTTGTAGTAAATATAGCAATTGTAGGGGGGTCAGGGCTATGTCTACCCCTGCAGAAGAAGCCGGGACACGGGTGGTTAATGTCAAATGTTAAACATATATGAGTATTGTGTAAGTCGCCACTAGGTGGCAGTCTGACTCAGTGATAGCAGTCCTGGAACTTGGGTTGGCAGTCTAGGGGTTAAGGAAGAGGAGGAGAGGAACTTATAAAAAGGGCAGTGTGGGGGAAGAGGTGTAGGAGACTCCCCAGGAGAAGCAGAGAAAAAAAGACCCAACATACAGACTGAATTACCGATCCTAAGGGTCACCCCTTGATCACCGACAAGTGGGATCCTGCATATAGATGACTGTCGGAGAAGCAGGTCTAGTCGGTCTGTCGGAGAGGCGTCCGTTTCCTGGAAGCAAAGTACTCCATGAACCCCTTGTGAGGCAAATCCCGGGATATGAAGATGAATTATGACTTCCAGTCATAATCGCTCATCACTCCCTGGCAGTGCCCCCCTCCCTTCTTGTTCTCAATGTCCAGCATCTGTGAAGGTGTTACACCTCCATGGCCATCTCCTGTGATATGGAGATGAGATGATGTGGGAACAATGGACACAGGAGGACTCCCTGCCGTGACCCTGTGGTAGGAGCTGCTATCTAATTAGCAAGCTTGGAAGTATCCAGACAGAACGACTCCAGTAAAAAATGGTTCATATCTCGCAAGCCATATTTCCGATAAATATGGCAACCATAAAAATGGTGTCTCCGCATGCGGACGATGCTGGCACACCCTTTTTATGGGAGCGGGAGCTTGGGAAATACCCCAGGCGTGATATCAGCCAATGTGGAACTAGTAGACGAGTCATGAGTCCTCTCATTCTGTAGCTAAATTCATAACTGTCACAATGAGAGCATTGGCGTCCGCCTACGACGCTCCCAGGCAAAGTTATGGCCCATATTCCATGTTGTGGATTGTCCATAACTCCAGCCAGGGGTGGAGCAGTGCTCCCTCTGAGGTCACTAAGGTAGGAGGGGACCTGGATTTGCCCAGGTTGATAACCCTACTTCGGCCATTTTCCAGGGTTCTTTCGCTGGGGGTCACGTGTAGGAAACATCTGTGGGAGTTCCTGGAAACCTGGCCTACAGCGCCCCCCTGTGGCCAGACGCACAAGGTAACTGCGGGAACTGTGTATGCCTGTTTGTAAACCATGCTTTATCTGTAACTGTACTCTGACCTATGTATATTCTGTAGATTCCCTATTGTATATATTGTAGTTTCTAGTGTGCTTTAGGCTGATTAAATTATATAATTAATCTTGGGCTGTTCTGTTATCTCGATCTTGAATCCCACGTCTGTGTGTTCGGCTAATAGTTACCGTGAAGCGGTTGGTGGCAGCGAGTTGTGCCAAGGATTATTGTGGGGAGGCCAGTGAGATTCGGGGAGGTTTTATATATTCCGCCCGCGGAGGTCGGGGGAATATATACCCTACTCTCACCGGGGACCCTTCAATAATCGGCATAAGTAGTATAGCGGCCTCCTTGCTTATTGTCGGGCAATTCCATAATTGGCCTGACTATAAGAGGGGCGCTAGAGAGCGCGTCACGTGCTCTGTCTGTCGGTCGGGAGGTATAAAGGAGGGGTGACACCCACTTGTTACCCCCCGATTGTGACGTACTGGTAGCCAGCGCGGGGGATTTCTGAGTGACCCCCCCGGTGGTTTGTGACATATTGGTGGCATAGCGGTGGGATCGAGATAATAGTGTGTGTGAGTGTGAGACCCATACTCCCAGACACTAAAGACTGCCTGCAGCAGCTGTGGCTGCTGGGGTCTTCAGACTAGCTCAACACTAGAGTGTCAGAGTGCAGATACTGTAAGGTGTGTGGAGGCATCAGGTGTCAGTTCTGTGTCAGTGACCAAAAGTCTGCAAGAATGGCTGAGAGCACCAGGAGCAAAGCCAAAGGAATGGCCGATGCTAAGGCCAGAGACGATGAGGAGGTTGTCCACGAGTCCTCCAGGAGCCAGACGCCAGAGAACAGCTCTGCAGAGGACATCGCACAACCTGGCACTGCTGGACAAAATGAGGAGGAGCTCGCCCAAGGGTCCTCAACGAGCCAGATGCCAGCCCTCCGCTCTGAAATGGACAGTGAATCACCTGGCTCTGCGGCGTGCCGCAGATCACCACTTGCCAATCCCTCCGGCCTGAGAGGTGCAGAGGCCCTCCTTCAAGCTGCCTTGGCCAGGCTTATGGCTGGAGACCGGGATACCTACGAGATACTCATGGCCGAGCGTGGGCGACAGGCAGCGCGTGACGCTGAGGCTGCGGAGCGGCAAGCAGCGCGTGACGCTGAGGCTGCGGAACGGCAAGCAGCGCGTGAGGCTGCGGAGCGGCAGGCAGCACGTGAAGAGCGAGAGCGAGAGCGACAGGCAGACCGTGACTACCAGCTGCAGCTAGCTCAGCTCCGGCCCTCATCAGCCACATGTGACCTTCAAAACACCAAACTTCCAAAGGTCCGTGTTGAGGACTTCCCAGTGCTGGAGAAGGATGGAGACTTGGACTCTTTCCTGACTGCTTTTGAACGGACTTGCTTGCAGCACCATCTGGACAAGGATCAGTGGGCCAAATACCTGACCCCCCGTCTAAGGGGTAAGGCCCTGGATATCCTTGGGGACTTGCCTGCTGAGGCAGATCAGGGCTACGACACCATCAAGCGGGCCCTGATCCAACAGTACAACCTCACTCCAGAGTCCTACCGCAAGAAGTTCCGGACCCTGCAAAAGGGACCAAAGGACTCCTGGGCTGACCACCGGCGGGCACTTGCCCGAGCTGCCGACCACTGGACCCAAGGCCTGCAGCTTTCCACCGGACCGGAGATCCTGGACTTGTTCATCACGGAGCAACTCTTGTGGAACTGCCCTGAGGATCTCCGCCAGTTCATCCGAGACCAGAAGCCAAAGGGGTCCACGGCTACAGCTGCCCTGGCCGATGACTACACCAACAATCGGGCTCCTGAGGCCAGGAGAGCAGCCACCAGCAGCACCTGGAGAGGGGGTAAGATGAACTCTGCGACTGCCCCACCTGCCCCTAGACTGCAGGGGGTGTCCCCCTCAACTCCCCTCTCCAGGCCCGTGGCAGAACCAAGACGGTGCCACCAGTGCAACTTACCTGGACACTTCAAGGCCATGTGCCCTCAGCGTCCCAAGGCCCCGGCTCCGTCCCCGTCCCAAGGGCCGCCCAAGGTGTATTGTGTGGGTGGGGGTGGTGGTAGGTCCCTGGACAGCTTCCAACCTGTCACCGTCGGCCGGTCTGTGACCATAGGACTGCGAGACAGCGCCTCGGAGGTGACTCTGGTGCGGCCTGAGATGGTGTCCCCCCAAGACTTGATCCCTGGAAAAACCCTCGCTGTCTCCGGGATTGGAGGCACTGACCCGGCGCTGCCTGTTGCTGACATTTATGTGGACTGGGGCGCAGGGCGAGGGGTGAGGGAGGTGGGGGTAACTGATCGGATCCCCGCAAACGTGCTACTTGGGACAGATTTGGGGCAGATAACCTCCCAGTTTGGGCCCCCCCCAAGGGCTGAACCTTCAGCCAGTACTGACGTGCCTCCAGACAATGTTAATGTGTTATCTATGAATGATGTAAGGGAGGAGGGAGTGAACTCTGATATTTCTGCTTGCACAGACACCATAGACACACACACAGCTGCAGCTGTGACAGGGGAGGGGGTCAGAGAAAGGTGTGACAATGCCTCTACAAGTAATCAGCCTGTGAGCTGGGATCTGTTGCCCTCTGCAGGGATAAGCAGAGAGCAGGGTGCTGCAGGGGGAGGACCAGTGTGTGGGGTGGGGGCTACCACAGCAAATGTGGGGTCCCCAGAGATTTCACAGCGGGGTTCTGTTGCTGCAGGAGGGGAACAGGCAGGTGATATTGGGGCCGGTCCAGGAGCGGAAGTGCTCCCAGGTAAGATCTCGGTGCATGGTTCCCCCACAACCGGGGTGTCAGGAAGCCAGGTAGGTCTGCCTGAACCGGCGACTTGGTCAGGAACGGAGGAGGAGCAGGCACGACCCACGGTCGCAGCGGCTGTGGCCGCTGTCACCCGCAGTGGGAGTGCTGGAAGCCAAGGGGCCTCCCGGAGGTCCGATAGCTCTTCCCCTTCTGACCAAGTGGCAGCCGAGTCAGGCGGAGGCCAGGACACAGGTCCCGGGGTACTGACCGAAGATGTGACAGTCTCGTCGATTCTGGCCACATCTAGTCAGGGGTTTCAGGCAGCGTTAGAAGCTGACGACAGCCTGAAAGCTCTTAAGGAGCAGGCGGCACAGCCTCCCTCGGACTCGGACCCGGAGCGAGTGGTCTGGGACCAAGGACGGCTGTACCGGGCCACGGTCCAGCAGGGTTCACCGGAGGCGTGGCCCAGGGACCGACAGTTGGTGGTACCCTATCCGTTCCGGACGGAGTTGTTGCGGATTGCACATGAGATTCCGATGGCCGGACACCTAGGGATCGCTAAGACCAAGGCCAGGTTAAACCAGCATTTCTACTGGCCAAAAATGGGGGCCGATGTGGCTGCCTACTGCCGTTCGTGTGAAACCTGTCAGAGAGTGGGGAAGGCGGGGCCACACCCCAAAGCCCCACTAGTATCTCTGCCAATCATCGATGAGCCTTTCAGGAGGGTGGCTGTGGATCTGGTCGGCCCGCTGGCCATCCCCAGCAGCTCCGGGAAACGCTTCATACTGACGGTAGTGGACTATGCCACCCGGTACCCAGAAGCAGTGGCCTTGTCGTCCATTCGGGCTGACAAGGTGGCCACCGCATTGCTGGAGATTTTCTCCAGAGTGGGTTTTCCCCAGGAAATGCTCACGGACCGGGGGACCCAATTCATGTCCCAGCTGATGGAGGCCCTCTGTAAGCAAGTCCAGGTGCGACATCTGGTGGCCAGCCCGTATCATCCACAGACTAATGGCCTGTGCGAGCGGTTTAATGGCACCTTAAAGCAGATGCTTAAGATGTTGGTCGACTCCCATGGGCGTGACTGGGAGCGGTATCTCCCACACCTGTTATTTGCTTACCGGGAGGTTCCACAGGCCTCAACAGGATTCTCACCGTTTGAGCTCCTGTACGGGCGACGTGTGCGGGGCCCCCTGGCTCTGGTGAAAGAGGCTTGGGAAGGGGATTTGGCCACCCCTGGAGTGTCGGTTATCGAGTATGTCGTGCGCTTCCGGGACAAAATGCAGGCCTTGACGCAACTGGTACACGACAATATGGCTCAAGCCCAGGCCGATCAAAAGCGTTGGTACGACCAGAACGCTTGTGAGAGGACCTACCAAGTGGGTCAAAAGGTGTGGGTACTGGTCCCCGTACCACAGGACAAGCTTCAGGCAGCCTGGGAAGGCCCATACCTCGTGTACCAGCAGCTCAACCCTGTGACGTACCTGGTCACCCTGGACCCTGCCCGTGGAAGGCGGAAGCCCTTCCATGTGAACATGATGAAGGCACATCATGAGCGGGAGGCATGTGCGCTCCCCGTGTGCAACCTGCCCGAGGAGGGAGAAGCGGAGACCCTCTTGGATATGCTAGCCCAGGTTAGGGCAGGCGGATCCATTGAGGATGTGGAGGTTGGCCACCAGCTCTTGGAGGACCAACGGTCCCAGCTGTGGGCCACCCTACTCCCCTTCCGGGGGTTGTTTACCAACCAGCCCGGAAGGACTGACTTGGCTGTCCATCACGTGGACACTGGGGATCATCCCCCGATCCGGCGTTCAGCATATCGGGTCTCCCTGGAGGTGCAGCAACACATGCGCCAGGAGATTGACGAGATGCTGAAGCTGGGGGTGATCCAGGCATCCAACAGCGCTTGGGCCTCGCCTGTAGTCCTCGTCCCTAAGAAGGACCGAACCACTCGGTTCTGCGTGGACTACAGGGGGCTCAATGCTGTCACGGTCGCCGATGCGTACCCAATGCCACGCATCGATGACCTGCTCGATCAGTTGGCCGGGGCTCAGTACCTGACCATCATGGATCTGAGCCGGGGATATTGGCAGATCCCCCTGACTCGCAAGGCCAGGGAACGCTCTGCCTTTATTACCCCATTTGGACTGTACGAGTCCACGGTGATGCCATTCGGGATGAGGAATGCCCCTGCCACCTTCCAGCGGATGGTCAACACCCTGCTCAAGGGACTTGAAGGGTACGCGGCCGCGTACCTGGATGACATTGCCGTCTTCAGTCCCACCTGGGAGGACCACCTAGAGCATCTAGCACAGGTGCTCAGGCGGATCCACCGGGCAGGTTTGACCATCAAGCCGGGAAAGTGTCAGCTGGCCATGAGCGAGGTCCAGTACCTCGGTCACCGGGTAGGCGGGAGAACACTGAAGCCCGAGCCTGAGAAAGTGGAGGCCATCGCATCCTGGCCCACCCCCAGGACCAAGAAGCAGGTGATGTCCTTCTTGGGGACCGCCGGGTACTATAGGAGGTTTGTTCCACGCTATAGTAGCCTGGCAAAGCCCTTGACGGACCTCACCAAGAAGAAGCTGCCCTCTGCAGTCGATTGGACAATGGACTGCGAGACAGCCTTCCAGGCCCTAAAGGACGCCCTGTCCAGCCCGCCCGTGCTACAGGCAGCCGACTTCACGCGGCCGTTTGTAGTACAGACCGACGCCAGTGACTTCGGCCTCGGTGCGGTGCTCAGCCAGGTGGACTCTGCGAGCCAAGAGCACCCAGTCTTGTACCTGAGCAGGAAGCTGTTACCAAGGGAAGTGGCCTATTCCACGATGGAGAAGGAGTGCCTGGCCATAGTGTGGGCCCTGCAGCGTCTGCAACCCTATCTATACGGGCGCCACTTCATCGTGGAGACGGACCACAATCCCCTCAGCTGGTTGCACACCGTCTCTGGGACGAATGGGCGATTGTTGCGATGGAGCCTTGCGCTCCAGCAATACAACTTCACCATTCGCCACAAAAGGGGCCGTGACCACGGTAACGCAGACGGGCTGTCCCGACAAGGAGAGGTCGCGGACGGGCGCACGGGGGAACACCGGAGTGTGCTGCCCCCTAGCGCCCTCAAAAGGGGGGAGGTGTGAGGCAAATCCCGGGATATGAAGATGAATTATGACTTCCAGTCATAATCGCTCATCACTCCCTGGCAGTGCCCCCCTCCCTTCTTGTTCTCAATGTCCAGCATCTGTGAAGGTGTTACACCTCCATGGCCATCTCCTGTGATATGGAGATGAGATGATGTGGGAACAATGGACACAGGAGGACTCCCTGCCGTGACCCTGTGGTAGGAGCTGCTATCTAATTAGCAAGCTTGGAAGTATCCAGACAGAACGACTCCAGTAAAAAATGGTTCATATCTCGCAAGCCATATTTCCGATAAATATGGCAACCATAAAAATGGTGTCTCCGCATGCGGACGATGCTGGCACACCCTTTTTATGGGAGCGGGAGCTTGGGAAATACCCCAGGCGTGATATCAGCCAATGTGGAACTAGTAGACGAGTCATGAGTCCTCTCATTCTGTAGCTAAATTCATAACTGTCACAATGAGAGCATTGGCGTCCGCCTACGACGCTCCCAGGCAAAGTTATGGCCCATATTCCATGTTGTGGATTGTCCATAACTCCAGCCAGGGGTGGAGCAGTGCTCCCTCTGAGGTCACTAAGGTAGGAGGGGACCTGGATTTGCCCAGGTTGATAACCCTACTTCGGCCATTTTCCAGGGTTCTTTCGCTGGGGGTCACGTGTAGGAAACATCTGTGGGAGTTCCTGGAAACCTGGCCTACAGCGCCCCCCTGTGGCCAGACGCACAAGGTAACTGCGGGAACTGTGTATGCCTGTTTGTAAACCATGCTTTATCTGTAACTGTACTCTGACCTATGTATATTCTGTAGATTCCCTATTGTATATATTGTAGTTTCTAGTGTGCTTTAGGCTGATTAAATTATATAATTAATCTTGGGCTGTTCTGTTATCTCGATCTTGAATCCCACGTCTGTGTGTTCGGCTAATAGTTACCGTGAAGCGGTTGGTGGCAGCGAGTTGTGCCAAGGATTATTGTGGGGAGGCCAGTGAGATTCGGGGAGGTTTTATATATTCCGCCCGCGGAGGTCGGGGGAATATATACCCTACTCTCACCGGGGACCCTTCAATAATCGGCATAAGTAGTATAGCGGCCTCCTTGCTTATTGTCGGGCAATTCCATAATTGGCCTGACTATAAGAGGGGCGCTAGAGAGCGCGTCACGTGCTCTGTCTGTCGGTCGGGAGGTATAAAGGAGGGGTGACACCCACTTGTTACCCCCCGATTGTGACGTACTGGTAGCCAGCGCGGGGGATTTCTGAGTGACCCCCCCGGTGGTTTGTGACACCCCTCTACGAGACCAAAGGTCAAATTTTCTATAGGATTAAAGTCTGGTGAATTGCCAGGCCAGGCCAGCACTTTTACTTTATTTTCTTCCAGGGATTTCTTCACACACTTGGAATTGTGGCGTGGAGCCAAATCTTGTTGGAATATACCTCAAATTTACGCATGAATGGCATAATAAAATGTTTTAAAGCGTCTATGTATTTGGATGAATTCATCATACCAAAAACAGGAAATAAGCTCCCTGTACCATCAGCTGTAAAAAAGCCCCAAAACATCCGTTTTGAGGCTATGTGTGCACTAGAAATGTGAAGTTTCTCAAGAATATTTCTTGAGAAACTTCTGCCAGTGAAAGATTTCCGGACCTGCGGAAAAAATCCGCACCAAATCCGCATGCGGTTTTGCCGCGGATTTGCCGCGGATTTGCCGCGGATTTACCGCGGATTTACCGCAGGTTTGTCCCTGCAATAAATAATAAAGATAATCGATAGACAGATAATGGATAGAGGGAAAGATGGATAGATGAATAGATAGATAGATAGATAGATAGATAGATAGATAGATAGATAGATAGAGGGATAGATAGATAGATGAATAGATAGATAGATAGAGGGATAGATAGATAGATGAATAGATGAATAGATAGATAGATAGAGGGATAGATGGATAGATAGATAGAGGGATAGATGGATAGATAGATAGATAGATAGAGGGATAGATAGATAGAGGGATAGATAGATAGATAGATAGATAGATAGATAGATAGATGAGAAAAACCTATATAATGTTTCACCTCCCTGCATTTTCTAAGCTGGCACCCTTTAGTGACTTTCATGTGGCACTAAAGGGTGCTTAGCCTTGTATTTAGCCATAAAATAAATAAATAATTAAAAAAAAACGACGTGAGGTCCCCCCATTTTTTGTAGCCAGCTAGGGTAAAGCAGACGGCTGCAGCCTGCAGACCACCGCTGGCAGCTTCACCTTGGCTGATAATCCAAAACAGTGGGCACCCCACGCTGTTATTTTAAATTATATAAATAATTTAAAACAAAAAACGTGCGGTCCCCCCCATATTGGATCACCAGCCAAGGTAAAGCGGACAGCTGGGGTCTGATATTCTCAGACTAGGGAGGTCCACTGTTATTGGACACTCCCCAGCCTAAAAACAGCAGGCCGCAGCTGCCCCAGAAGTGGCGCATCCATTAGACGTGCCAATCCTGGCGCTTTGCCCCAGCTCATCCCGCGCCCTGGTGCGTTGGCAAACGGGGTAATATATGGGGTTGATGCCAGATGTGTAATGTCACCTGGCATCAAGCCCTGGGGTTGGTGAGGTCAGGCGTCTATCAGATACCCGACATCACCAACCCAGTCAGTAATAATTAAAAAAATAGACAACAAAAAAAGTTTTATTTGAAAAAAACACTCCCCAAAACATTCCCTCTTTAACCAATTTATTGAAAAGAGCACAATCAATTCCACGTCCGGCGTAATCCAATAAGGGGGGGGGCACGGCGATCCATACCATAGTCGCTGTCCCAGTCAATGAAGAACAGAATGTTCCCCATTGGCTGGGAGAGCAATGCAGTGACCTGAGCTAACATCAATAGGTCAGCTCAGGTCACTGCAGGGGATGACGAGCGCTGCCATCAGGAGCATAGATGAGATCATTACCTTCTGTGATCATCTCCTGTACTGCTGACGTCAGCGCTTTCACTGACTTCTACGCCCGCCGCGTTGTCAGAAGTATCGCGAGAGCCCGTGACGTCACCGCTAGTGACAGTCTCGGGCCGCTCGCGAGACGGGCATAGACAGCAGTGACCGCGGTGACGTCAGGAGGCAGGAGATCGTCACAGCAGGTAATGATCTCACCTCCTGACAGCAGCGATCGTCATCCCCGCGGCTCCCAGCACTGCAGGATGTCAGTGTCTGCCTGCGCTGCCGCGTGACAGGCTGCTGACACTGCGGGCAGACACTGACACTGCAGTGCAGGCAGCCGCGAGGCCGGAGCAGGACACAGACTGCACGGGCATCTGGAGGTCGCACGGAAGTGCTTCTGTGCGGCGTCCAGGGAGTGTGACGTCTGTGTTTACTCTGCTCCGCTTCCTCTTCCTGGCATAATGACATCGCTTCCTGCAAAACCGCAGGCAGCGATGAGCATTCCCGCAGGTAATTCGCGGCTATTCCGGTGGTATACCGCACATCATTGCTACCTGCGGAATACCCCCGGAATACCGCAGGTACCTGCGGAAATTAATGGACATGCACATTTTCTCAAGAAAGTTTCTCGAGAAATTCTTCTCGCGGAAATTTCTTGAGAAAAATCCGCACAAGTGCGCACAGCTTTTTTTTTTTTTCATAGAAATTGCTGGGAAATGTCTGCACAAAGATTGCAGACATTTCTCAAGAAATTTCCGCGGCAAATCCGCGGGTAAATCTGCGGGTAAAAAGCTCTAGTGCGCACATAGCCTGAGGGTGTTTTACAGTTTGTTGAATATGATCAGCTCACAGTGGTTCATTTTTGCTTCTTTTAACAACACTTGCTCTGTACCCTTGAACAAAAAGATGGGTTTCATCACTGAAAATTACCTTTTACCACTAGCTAGTTGTCCAAGATTTATATTTTTTTGCCCATGCGAGTCGTTTTGCCTTCATTGGAGATGTCAGAAGTTGTTTCTTTACTGGCTTTGTTGCCCTCCGACCAACTTACAGAAGCCTGCGCCGTACAGTCGAATCGCTAATATCAATACCTGCAGTGAACAAGTCTCTTTGGCGGTCTTTACTTGTTATTCTTGCATTAATTTTACTATTTCTGCTAAGTGTTTTATCAGTTCTTGGTGTCGTTTTACTTTTTCTTCCACATTACCCTTTTGAAAGCAGTTAAAAAGTGGTTTGAATCACTGACTGGTAACCAACTTATGATTTTACTTAAAGGGAACCTGTCACCACTTTTCTGGCGTATAAGCTGCGGCCACCACAACTGGGCTCTTATATACAGCATTCTAACATGCTGTATATAAGAGCCCAGGCCGCTGTGAGAACATAACGGTTGCGCGGTGGGCCTAATGGGCGACTCTGTTGTCCGGCGCCGGCGCTGCCTCTTTCGGCCATCTTTGTGCTCCTTCTTCTCTAGCCGCAGTGCACGACAGGTCCAACGTCATCCACACTCGCCGGCATTCAGGTCCTGAGCAGGCGCACTTTGATTCGCCCTGAGCAGGGCAGATCAAAGTATTGTAGTGCACCTGCGCAGGACCGGCGAGTGTGTATGACGTAGACGCGTCATGCACAGAGGCTTCAGAAGAAGGACGAAGATGGCCGAAAGAGGAGGCGCCGGCACCGGTTAGGTAAGTATTATAAAGTGTTTTTTTATGTTCTCACAGCGGCCTGGGCTCTTATATACACCATGTTAGAATGCTGTATATAAGAGCCTGGTGGTGGTTGTGGAGACACAGGGGTCAGTGGGTGCTCTTGTCCGCTGGCCCGGCCACCTTTAGAAAGACAGCATGGCCCAGGGCTCATCCCAACTGAACGCCGACCTCCTTAACCAAGGGCGGAACACTACTCAGACAACACAGGGTGAGGGAATCACAATATTAAAACTTTATTAGATCCCCAAACAATTAACGGCACATAGCACATAACCAGCAAAACACACAAATGTAACAGGCAACAGTTTTTCACCCTTCCACTGGCTCACCAGGGATTTAGAATGTCCGTGCCTCCGAGCTTCCAGGGCTACTTACTCCAATCCAGCAGCACCCCGCTTTCGGCAGGCACCCACCGAGAATGGAATAACGCCAGATTTAGGAAGCTGGCTGAGGTCTGCAAAGTCTGTAGCCAGGTGACCAAATTGTCCCAATCTGGATTTCTTCCTTACGTAGTCTCTGGTATGATGATATGATATAATCCTATAATCCAGCAGCCAGAATCAAAATCCCTAGACTGCGGTTATGGTCTCCAATTGGAATTGGATCCCCTAGATTGAAGCCATGTAGCCAAGTGATCCTCTAGTCGGAGCCAAAGTCCCTAGACCGAGTCCACAAGGCATCCTGGTTCTGATCCCCTAGCCAGCTCCTAAGAGCTAAGACTGGATCATGCAACATCCATCAACCCTGGTGACTTCTAGAAGTCCCCTTTTATAGCCATAGCCTTCCCTTAGGATATACTGTGCCCTTATTGGATTGGTTGTACAAGGTTGCTTCTCTTATTGGATGAATTTCAAGCCATGTTTAAATATCTAGAGACAGGATAGACAGGTAAGTTACATCACGTCTAGCAATTCTCTTAGGGCTGGTTCACACTAAGCGACAGCGACAACGAGGTCGCTGTTACGTCACCATTTTCTGTGACGTAACAGCGACCTTGTAAGTCGCTGTTATGATCGCTGCTTAGCTGTCAAACACAGCAGCCGAAGCAGCGATCATAACCGCGAGAGCAGGGAGCCGCGCACACTGCTTAGCGCTGGCTCCTTGCTCTCCTAGCTACAGTACACATCGGGTTAATTAACCCGATGTGTACTGCAGCTACATGTGCAGAGAGCAGGGAGCCGAGCACACTGCTTAGCGCTGGCTCCTTGCTCTCCTAGCTACAGTACACATCGGGTTAATTAACCCGATGTGTACTGCAGCTACATGTGCAGAGAGCCGGAGCCGGCAGCACAGGCAGCGTGAGAGCTGCGGAGGCTGGTAACTAAGGTAAATATCGGGTAACCACCTTGGTTACCCGATGTTTACCCTGGTTACAGCTTACTGCAGGCTGCCAGATGCTGGCTCCTGCTCCCTGCTCGCTTCATTTCGTCGCTCTCTCGCTGTCACACACAGCGATCTGTGTGTCACAGCGGGAGAGCGCCTTTGAAGAAAACGAACCAGGGCTGTGTGTAACGAGCAGCGATCTCGCAGCAGGGGCCAGATCACTGCTCAGTGTCACACACAGCGAGATCGCTAATGAGGTCACTGTTGCGTCACCAAAACCGTGCCGTAGCAGCGATTTCGGTAGCGATCTCGCTATGTGTGAAGCACCCCTTAGTAATACAATGGGAAGTTCGCATAATTGATTTAGCTGGGTGTCTGGCCTTCAGTGGCCAAAACAATTACATGAGTCAACAAAAACTTCAATACTAAACTCCCAAGAGTCTTGTAGAACAATGAGGGATTATCCCCCATCTATAAACAAACTGTCTTCATGTCTGGCTGAATTTTAAGAAAGTTAACCCATGCTAGGCACTGAGTGTCCATGTCGTCACAGTGGTGGACGCAGGTTATAGGGCAAAAAAGTGGTGACAGGTTCCCTTTAAAAAATGCTTTGTCCCAATTAATTTGCACAGCACTGTAACTATGATATTGTAGCCGCCATATTGTTAGTGCAGATATAATATATTTTACCCCCCGGAAGAGCCTCCAGGTCCCCTTGCTTTTGGCTATCTCCACCTCTGCTTCCCTGTAAGAAACTTTTCCTTTGTTCTTCGTCTGAAAACTGGATTTTCGTAATTTAATGTAAATCTCGTCCCAGAGAACAAGCTCTAAACATCCTGAACTTTGTTTACAGAGCCTCTTGCAGATGATTGATGAGCCGAAGGAACCAGGTCCGTGTCCTCATTTTGGGAGTTTCTTTAGCAGAACACTAGCTGTTAAAAATCCGCTTTCATTTCAGGCCAGGCTCGGGACATGTTTAGAATTGGAAATGGGGAACGAGGCAATCAAGATGAGACGGCAGCAGCCGGTGTGGGAAGATGTTTTATTTATCTTATATTATTCTCTTCTGCAATGTGTCTTAGACCCAGATTGGTTGCCGACATTCTTCTTCTCATGAAAAAAAAACAATATCTGTATGGGTGCGATGTGTAAAGGTCTTTATGATTTATAGACTCGCAGCACTCAGCGTGAAATACTGCACCATGAATACCGGCAATAAGGTTTTTCATTATCACTTACGCTCACTCCATATATCTGAACCTGCAACAACAATATAAATTCCTCCACGGTAATGTTACTTCTCACCTAAGGTTTAATTCCTAAACCAATGTTAACCAGAAAATCATCAAACTTTCTCGCAGGGACTCCAATAAATCTTACAATGTATTTAATACAATGCAATGAACTGTAGATCACATCGCATCCCCTAGAAAACATCTGAGGTTAATGTTCAACTTTCTGCAATCACAAAACTCTGTGCTGAGTAGTTTATTAATGTATCTTGATAGTGGTTGGATCTCACTTTCTATTATACAAAGTTTCTAATCTCTAGCATAGACAGATGTAAATGATAAAATTCATTCAACCGGCACCCACCACTAGGGGGAGCTCAAGAGTGTAGTGAAAAGAGATGAATGGAGCTATATAAATATGTATGTAATGAGCTCCCCCTAGTGGTGACTATATAAATCTGTACGAAGTGAGCTCCTCCTAGTGGTGGCTGTATAAATCTGTATGCAGTGAGCTCCCCCTAGTGGTGACTGAATAAATCTGTATGCAGTGAGATCCTCCTAGTGATGGCTGTATAAATCTGAATGCAGTGAGCTCTTCCTAGTGATGGCTGTATAAATCTGAATGCAGTGAGCTCTTCCTAGTGATGGCTGTATAAATCTGAATGCAGTGAGCTCTTCCTAGTGATGGCTGTATAAATCTGAATGCAGTGAGATCTCCCCAGTGGTTGCTGTATAGATCCGCAGTGAATTCCCCCTAGTGATAGCTGTATAAATCTTTATGCAGTGAGCTCTCCCTAATGGTAGCTGTATAGATCGATCTGCAGTGAATTCCCCCTAGTGGTAGCTGTATAAATCTGTATGCAGTGAGCATACCTAGTGGTGACTATAAATCTGTATGCAGTGAGATCCCCCTAGTGGTGGCTGTATACAGTTTTATGTTTGAGCTCTCCCTAATAGTAGCTGTATAAATCTGTATGTAGTGAGCTCCCCCTGGTTGTAGCTGTATAGATCCGCAGTGAATTCCCCCTAGTGAAAGCTGTATAAATCTTTATGCAGTGAGCTCTCCCTAATGGTAGCTGTATAAATCTGCAGTGAATTCCCCCTAGTGGTAGCTGTATAAATCTGTATGCAGTGATCTCCTCCTAGTGGTAGCTGTATAAACCTGTATGCAGTGAGCTCATCCCAGTGGTGACTATAAATCTGTATACAGTGAGCTTTCCCTACTGGTGGCTGTATAAATCTGTATGCAGTGAGATCTCCCTAATGGTAGCTGTATAGATCGATCTGCAGGGAATTCCCCCTAGTGATGGCTGTATAAATCTGTATGCAGTGAGCTCCCCCTAGTGGTGACTATATATCTGTATGCAGTGAGCTCTCCCTAGTGGTGGCTGTATAAATCTGTATACAGTGACCTCTCCATAGTGGGGGCTCTATAAATCTGTATGCAGTGAGCTCCCCCTAGTTGTGGCTGTATAAATATGTATGCAGTGAGCTCCCCCTAGTGGTGACTATCTGTATGCAGTGAGCTCTCCATAGTGGTGGCTGTATAAATCTGTATCCAGTGACCTCTCCATAGTGGGGGCTCTATGAATCTGTATGCAGTGAGCTCCCCGTAGTTGTGGCTGTAGAAATCTTTATGCAGTGAGCGCCCCCTAATGATAGCTGTATAGATCTCCAGTGAATTCCCCCTAGTAGTGGCTGTATAAATACAGTCATATGACAAAGTTTGGGCACCCCTATTAATGTTAACCTTTTTTCTTTATAACAATTTGGGTTTTTGCAGCAGCTATTTCAGTTTCATATATCTAATAACTGATGGACTGTCAAAGGAACAAATCTTTATGAAACTGCATCAATGAGCTAAATTAATATCCTCTTTTTCTTTTACTGGACTTACTGCCTATATATATATATATATATATATATATATATATATATATATATATATATATATATATATATATATAGATAGATAGATAGATAGATAGATAGATAGATAGAGGGATAGATAGATAGATAGAGGGATAGATAGAGGGATAGATAGATAGATAGATAGATAGAGGGATAGATAGATAGATAGATAGAGGGATAGATAGATAGATAGATAGATAGATAGATAGATAGATAGATAGATAGATAGATAGAGGGATAGATAGATAGATAGATAGATAGATAGATGGGTGGATGGATAGATAGAGGGATACATGGATAGATACAGTCTATACAGACAGGATACAGTCCCCACCCTGGATATGCCCCATCATAAGCCATGGACTTCCATAGCCCCCACCCTAGATGTGCCCCCACAGTCCCCACCCTGGATGTGCCCCATCCACCCTTCCTACAGTCCCCACCCACCATCCCCACAGCCCCAGCCCCTAATGTACACTTGCTTTGGCAAAACTAATTTGTATTTGGTCCTGCCAATAAAGCTTATTTGATTTGATTTGATTTGATAGATAGATAGATAGATAGATAGAGATAGATAGATAGATAGATAGATAGATAGATAGAGATAGATAGATAGAGGGATAGATAGATAGATAGATAGATAGATAGATAGATAGATAGATAGATAGATAGATAGATAGATAGATAGATAGATAGATAGAGGGATAGATAGAGGGATAGATAGAGAGATAGATAGAGAGAGAGATAGATAGATAGATAGATAGATAGAGGGATAGATAGATAGAGGGATAGATAGATAGAGGGATAGAGAGATAGATAGAGGGATAGATAGATAGAGGGATGGATAGATTAGATAGATAGATAGATAGAGGGATACATGGATAGATAGATAGATAGATAGATAGATACATAGATAGATAGAGAGATAGAGGGATAGATAGATAGAGAGATAGATAGAGAGATAGATAGATAGAGCGATAGATAGATAGATAGAGGGATAGCTAGAGAGATAGATAGAGAGATAGATAGATAGAGGGATAGAGAGATAGATAGAGAGATAGATAGAGGGATAGATAGATAGAGAGATAGATAGAGGGATAGATAGATAGAGAGATAGATAGAGGGATAGATAGATAGAGAGATAGATAGAGGGATAGATAGATAGAGAGATAGATAGAGGGATAGATAGATAGATAGAGGGATAGATGGATGGATAGATAGAGAGATAGATAGATAGAGGGATAGATAGATAGATAGATAGATAGATAGATAGATAGATAGAGGGATAGATGGATGGATGGATAGATAGAGAGATAGATAGATAGATAGATAGAGGGATAGATAGAGAGATAGATAGAGAGATAGCTAGAGGGATAGATAGATAGATAGATAGATAGAGAGATAGATAGAGAGATAGATAGAGAGATAGATAGATAGATAGAGGGATAGATGGATGGATGGATAGATAGATAGATAGAGAGATAGATAGAGGGATAGATAGATAGAGGGATAGATAGATAGAGGGATAGATAGATAGAGGGATAGATAGATAGAGGGATAGATAGATAGAGGGATAGATAGATAGAGGGATAGATGGATGGATGGATAGATAGATAGAGGGATAGATAGAGGGATAGATAGATAGATAGATAGAGGGATAGATAGAGAGATAGATAGATAGAGGGATAGATAGATAGATAGATAGATAGATAGATAGATAGATAGATAGATAGATAGATAGATAGAGGGATAGATAGAGAGATAGATAGATAGAGGGATAGATAGAGAGATAGATAGATGGATGGATAGATAGATAGATAGATAGAGGGATAGATAGATAGAGGGATAGATAGAGGGATAGATAGAGGATAGATAGATAGATAGAGGGATAGATAGAGAGATAGATAGAGAGATAGATAGAGGGATAGATAGATAGAGAGATAGATAGATAGAGAGATAGATAGATAGATAGATAGAGAGATAGAGGGATAGATAGATAGATAGATAGATAGATAGATAGATAGATAGATAGATAGATAGATGGATGGATGGATGGATGGATGGATGGATGGATGGATGGATTTTGAAAATGGTGAAGATGAAGGACAGAAACACAGTTCATTATACCAGGATTAATTGCCAGTTATATTACACCAGAATCCTCCTTCCATCTTTCCTTACAATATAAGGGGATATAAATACAACTTTGTTTTCCATCATTTAAATATATGAAATTAAACACAAATTCCCGTCCAGACTAATTCTCCGATTTCTCTCCATTTGGCGCTTGTAATTACTGTGTGGCGCGGGGGATTGTGCCGGTATAATGTATGAAAGCTGCCGGAGTGTAACGACGCTTATTTACAACCAAACGGGACATGTAATTCCTCTGACATCCCGGATAATAACTCCAAATCCATAAACTGCAGCGGAAGAAGCAAATTGGTGCAATTACCGTGATATGTGGGTGCGGGGCGGTGGATCAGAGCCCGGTATAAACACGCAGATTACATTTGCTTCTTCTATGACAGGATTTAAAGCTTCCATATTTAAGGGTACGTGCCACCACGCCAACACTCCACACCATGTTGTACTCACTCACAACATTACTGTCCTCCGCAGAGAAACACTGCACCTGCAGGAAGGAGACGATGGGCCTCATTTCTCACACAGCTGAGGTAAAAGGAAAGCTGAGCTCTGATTGGGTGCTCTGGTAAAAATGAAAGCTGAGCTCTGAATGACTGCTCTGATAAATAAATTAAAGCTGAGTTTTGATTGGTTGCTCTGATAAAACTGACTTCTATTTGTTTGCTCTGGTAAAATGAAAGCTGAGATCCGATTGGGTGTTCTCATAAGAAGCTGAGTTTTGATTGGTTGCTCTGGTAAAACTGACTTTATCTGGTTGCTCTGGTAAAATGAAAGCTGAGCTGTGATTGGGTGCTCTGATAAAATGCTGACTTCTGACTGGTTACTCTGGTAAAAATGAAAGCTGAGTTCTGATTGAGTGATCTGATAAAAAACTGAGTTTTGATTGGTTGTTCTGGTAAAACTGACTTCTATGTGGTTGCTCTGGTAAAATGAAAGCTGAGTTCTGATTGGGTGCTCTGAAAGGAAGCTGAGTTTTGATTGGTTGCTCTGGTAGAGTTGACTTTTATCTGGTTGCTCTGGTAAAATGAAAGCTGAGTTCCAATAGGGTGTTGAAATAAGAAGCTGAGTTTTGATTGGTTGCTTTGGTAAAATGAAAGCTAAGCTGTGATTTGGTGCTCTGGTAAAATGTAGAGTTATGACTGGTTGCACTGGTAAAAATGAAGGCTGAGCTGTGATTGGGTGCTCTGGTAAAATGCTGACTTCTGATTGGTTGCTCTGGTAAAAGTGAAAGTTCTGATTGAGTGATCTGATAAAAAGCTAAGCTTTGATTGGTTGCTCTGGTAAAGTGAAAGCTAAGCGCTGATTGGGTATTCTGATAGGAAGCAGAGTTTTGATTGGTTGCTCTGGTAAAACTAATTTCTATCTGGTTGCTCTGGTAAAATGAAACCTTATCTCTGATTGGTTGCTATGGGCAACAAAGACAATTTTACTGTCAGATCACTCTAAAAAATTAGGCCCAATATGTATTTGTAGGAACTAGGCCCCAAGTTTGATGCTATATACATCTGTAGTGTGAAGGGGTTAATATGATATTCAGTTATTTGCAGGCGGGATGAGGCAGTGGAAGGACACAAGGTTTATGGGGTGTGGAGCTCAGCGTGAGGCCTCTGTAGCGTTAAATTAAAAGAACTTTATCCAAAAACAGGATTTATTCTAAAATCAATAATTATCTAGAGGAGCGGAGTGAGATACGGCTGCTCCCTGGGCTGAGACGCGCTCTGCTTGTACCACAGCGTGTGCTGATACTCTGTAACGGGCACCTTCATAGCGGACATGATCGTTACTGCCGTGCAAAATACCTGCAATGGGGCCCTAAACCTCAGGGGCCCTATAAATCACTGACTCAATGAAAAAAACAATCATTTCAATTAAAAGGGCTCAAAAACGTGTCTGATTTGTCCTAGAAACAGCGCCACACCTGTGAACAGGTTACGGGCGGTATTGCAGTCAGCTCAAGCGACAGGGTGAAAACCTTAGAGGGTCACACGTCATACTGGTCCAACAGCATGTTATTTAGGTTTTCTTTTAGTTTTTATTGATTTATCTTTGCTTGTATACCAGGATGGGACCACTATGGGGATACATATACATGGATGGGGCCAGTATGGGGATACATATACATGGATGGCGCCAGTATGGGGACATCTATAACAGGATGAGGCCTGGATTTGGACATAAACCAGGATGGGCCATGATGAGGACATATATACCAGGACTAGAAGGTGGCCCGATTCTACGCATCGGGTATTCTAGAATTTACGTATTGTGTAGTTAATGTATGATTTTTGTTATATATATATATATATATATATATATATATATATATATATAGATGTTGTTGTGTGTAGTTACCAAGTGTTTGTGTAGGGCGCTGTACATGTTCTGGGTGTTTAAGACAAAAATCTGAGTTTTTAAAGTGCAAGTGTACATTATTTATTAAACAATTGGTGATAATTTCAATAAAAACTTTTTCTTAAAAGCATGAACGCCAGGACTGGTCCAGGAAAATGTGTATGGGTAAGACAAAATCTCCCCTCAAGGTTTACAAGGCACAAAGACAGGTCAATTGTACATAACCACAAAATCAAATAGCAGACCACCAGATTTACACAACCGAGTATGTGCGAATTATACATATGCACAAGTAAATTACAGGACATGACAATAACATGGATATAAGCAATAGTCCAATATATAGTGTCATTCCATATTGTGAAGTCCTGAAGAATCCACTAAGTAAAGTGGTTCTTAATCCGGAAGACAGTGCTTACTGCGTGCCTATAAATAAACCCCAGAGAGACCCATGAGGTGGAGGATACACCGGACAGTCCAGGCGTTTGGGAAGGCCCCCATAAACGCCCTACGTACGTTTCAGTTCTTGGAATGTGAAGAATCTTCCTCAGGGTACGAGGTGCCGTGGTAAGGGGTCCTCAGAATGCCGGGTTTAAATAACACCGCTCCTAAATAGCGAACCCGGAAGTCACGTAGTCGGCGCATGCGTGGATCGCTCCGGGTGATCTCGCGCGATCCACCGCCGTCAAGCCGTCTCGCGCATGCGCGGGAGCAGGGACGCGTCACCATAGCTCCCGCGCATGCGCGCGGCAAATAGACAGCGGTAACCATCGCACCGATCAGCCAGGACCCACGCACGCGCACATGTGAACCGGGCCGTCTATGTAATAATCATTTATATATCACAATTATTGGAACAATTTTAATATGTGTTCATAGCGGTGATCCAAGTCTCCAATTTAATATTGTAGAAATGCAGAATTGACCCCCTATCATCAACCAAGATTTGGATATCCAGGAAGTCGATCCTGCAATTACTGCATTTATAAGTCAATTTGATATTAAATTTATTTTGATTTAATTGCCTCATGAACTGATCGAGTTGCTCCGCCGGGCCCTGCCAAATAAACAGTACATCATTGATAAATCGATGCCAGCACTGCACATGGGCAACGCCCTGCACGCCCTGCGCGGTTTGTGTGGGTGTGGGGTGTGTGTGTGTGTGTTTTGGGGGGAGGTATGTTTTGTGCAATGTGTGTGTTGTGCGGTATGTGCGTATATTTGTGTGTGTCACGGTGTTTGTGTGTTGGGTGTTGTGTGTGTGTGTGGGTGTCTGTGTAGGGCAGTGTTTGTGGTTCCCAGTGTGTGTGTGGTGTGTTGTGCAGTGCGTGTGTGGCGGTGTGTGTGTGTGTATTTTGGGGGGAGGTGTGCACCCCCCATCGTGCTCCATCCCCCATGCTGCGCACCCCCCATTGTGCTCCATCCCCCATGCTGCGCACTCCCCATCGTGCTCCATCCCCCATGCTGCGCACCCCCCATCGTGCTCCATCCCCCATGCTGCGCACTCCCCATCGTGCTCCATCCCCCATGCTGCGCATTCCCCATCGTGCTCCATCCCCCATGCTGCGCATTCCCCATCGTGCTCCATCCCCCATGCTGCGCACTCCCAAACGTGCTCCATCCCCCATGCTGCACACTCCCCATCGTGCTCCATCCCCCATGCTGCGCACTCCCAAACGTGCTCCATCCCCCATGCTGCGCATTCCCCATCGTGCTCCATCCCCCATGCTGCGCACCCCCCATCATGCTCCATCCCCCATGCTGCGCACCCCCCATCGTGCTCCATCCCCCATGCTGCGCACTCCCCATCGTACTCCATCCCCCATGTTGCGCACGCCCCATCGTGCTCCATCCCCCATGCTGCGCACTCCCCATCGTGCTCCACAGTCACACATCAGTATACACGCACACATCTGATCGCATACACTCACACACACACCCCACTTCTCCCTGTGCCCACCGGTGGGCGGTCCCAGCAGCTGTGCTGCACGCCGTGCTCATCTGCCGGCACTCACAGATCCGATTGCATACACACACACACACTCACACATCAGAACACACTCACACACACCCGATCGCATACACTCACACACACACACACTGACGATATCGCACATACGCGCTCACACAATCACAACATCCGGAGATACCACATGCTTCCGGCCATGTGATCCTCCGGCAGGTCCTGGAAGGTCACTGCACAGTATCGCCGCTGAGAAGCAAGCGATATCACGGGATGTTGTGAGTGTGTGGATGCAATCTGATGTGTGTGTGAGGTGTGTGTGAGAGTGAGTGTGATCTGATGTGTGTGTGTGTGTGTGTCTGTTCTTATGTGTGTGCGTGTGTGTGTGTTCCGCCGCTGCAGGACCTTGATGCGCTCACCTGGGAGCCGGTGTACGCTGGTAACCATGCTACACAATATTACTCGGTGTACCATGGTTTCCAGCGTACCCTGCCCCCCGCTCGCACGGGAGCCCACACCAGCGTACGCCGGCAACCCCAGCAATGCGAGGGTATGTGTCGGCTGGGTTGGCGGCGTATGCTGATGTGGGCTCCCGGGGGTACAGCACTGACCTGGGAGTCGGGGCTCCTATCGGTTCTGGGAATGCGTGCGGGGGGCGGGGCCAGAGCGAGCGTGCAATGCGTGAGGGGGGCGGGGCGTGGCCGAGTTGCCAATGCGTGAAGGGGGCCGGGGCGAGAGGCCAATCCGTGTGGAGGGCGGAGCCTGGGCGAGCGGCCAATCCGTGCGGGGGGACGGAGCCGAGGCGAGCGGCCAATCCGTGTGGGGGGCGGAGCCGAGGCGAGGTGAGCGGCCAATGAGACGCTTGTCGCGGTAAGGACAGAATTTTGGAGCAAGACAGACAGACAGACAGACAGACAGAATAAGGCAATTATATATATATAGATATAGTCATGATGGGGATATATACCAGGATGGAGCCATGATGGAGACACATATACCAAGATGAGGCCATATATAAAATGATGGGCCATGATGAGGCCATATATACCAGGATGGGGCCATGATGAGGACATATATACCAGGATATAGTCATGATGGGGATATATACCAGGATGGAGCCATGATGGAGACACATATACAAAGATGAGGCATATATAAAAGGATGGGCCATGATGAGGCCATATATACCAGGATGGGGCAATATATTCCAAGATATAGCTATGATGAGATCATACACCAGGATGGGGGACATATTTATTACGAAGTGGGCCAGGATGGGGAACATTAGTACAGGATAGGGGTCAGTACTACACAATGAAGGGGGGGGGGGGGCAACACCTATATCTTTATAGGATTATGAACGCTACAATGGCCCACACATCTGACCAACATGTGGAGGGGCCCAGGCTCAAACTTTGCATCGGGGCCCATCAGCCTCTAGTTGCGCCACTGATGCCACCACTTGTATCCATTACAAAGTAAACCCCCCAGGCGTTATGGGCGCTAGGATTTACGTAAATTCGCCAGCTTCTGTGTTTGGCCCTGGGTTTAAGTCCCTCCCACATTTGCATAAGCCCCGCCTTAAAGTTCTTACATTTCAATTTTGGCTTTTTCTTAGCATCTTTTGAGGTGTTATTATTTCATCTCCCAAAGATCACACAAACCCACCTCTCCTTGATCAATCTGCTACCGGAGAGATCACCATGAAAATGGCGAGCCGCACATTAGCTTTCGGCCTGTGACTGAAGCAGAAAGCAACGTTCAGATGCAATTAAGATTTTAGAGTGTTTTAATGGGATCCTGCAGAACCAGGAGATAACATCGAGTAGCGCTCATTACTTTGATTTTACATAAGGAGGCAATCGCGTTACCAGACATCCAAGATGGTGGTTTAATTAAGGCGAACCGCAGATTGAAGGTTAAGATACAAACTCCCATGAAGGTGAAGAGAAGGTCATGGCGAAGAAATCCGATATCTATAATGGTCTATTTAAAGAGGGCCCTGGCTAAATGTGTGTGTGTAGCCTATGCTTTGCAGATATGTTTTAGTGTAATAGTCTGCAGAATATATTCTATGGAAAAAACAAAAACATGAGGCAGAGTATAAGGTGGTATAGATCCATTGCACAGAAGCAAACAAACTAGAACCACAAGGTTAATGCTAGAGGTAGTAATTATTATCAAAAACCACCAAATTCCACTACTCTCATAAAATTATATTTTATTCAATAAATATTTATTTAAAACAGAACAATTGTAATGTTCTCTCTCTTGTCATCAAGACACAAGAAGCAAACAAACAAAATGTGCAGTCCATCACTAGACCAGCTCTGCTACATCGGTCATCACTGTTCCAGCTCTGCTACATCAGTCATCGCTGTTCCAGCTCTGCTACATCAGTCATCAGTTTTCCAGCTATGCTTATCAGTCATCACTGTTCTAGCTTTATTACATAAGTCATCACTGTTCCAGCTCTGCTACATCACTGTTCCAGCTTTGCTACATCAGTCATCACTGGTCCAGCTCTGCTACATCAGTCATCACTGTTCCAGCTTTGCTACATCAGTCATCTTTGATCCAGCTCTGCTACATCAGTCATCTCTGATCCAGCTCTGCGACATCAGTCATCTCTGATCCAGCTCTGCTACATCAGTCATCACTGTTCCAGCTCTGCTACATCAGTCATCAATGTACCAGCTCTGCTACATCAGTCATCCCTGTACCAGCTCTGCTACATCAGTTATCACTGTACCAGCTCTGCTACATCAGCCATCACTGTTCCAGCTCTGTTACATCAGCCATCACTGTTCCAGCTCTGCTCCATCAGTCATCACTGTTCCAGCTCTGTTACATCAGCCATCACTGTTCCAGCTCTGTTACATCAGCCATCACTGTTCCAGCTCTGTTACATCAGCCATCACTGTTCCAGTTCTGCTACATCAGTCATCACTGTTCCAGCTCTGCTACATCAGTCATCACTGTTCCAGCTCCGCTACATCAGTCATCTCTGTTCCAGCTCCGCTACATCAGTCATCACTGTTCCAGCTCCGCTACATCAGTCATTACTGTTCCAGCTCCGCTACATCAGTCATCACTGTTCCAGCTCCGCTACATCAGCCATCACTGTTCCAGCTCTGCTCCATCAGTCATCACTGTTCCAGCTCTGCTCCATCAGTCATCACTGTTCCAGCTCTGTTACATCAGCCATCACTGTTCCAGCTCTGTTACGTCAGCCATCACTGTTCCAGTTCTGCTACATCAGTCATCACTGTTCCAGCTCTGCTACATCAGTCATCACTGTTCCAGCTCCGCTACATCAGTCATCACTGTTCCAGCTCTGCTACATCAGTCATCACTGTTCCAGCTCTGCTACATCAGTCTTTGCTGTATAAAATAGGTAAAACATAATAGTACATATAAATAACATGGGGTAGTTACTAGTATACACTGTTGTTCAGAAAAAAAACAGCGTTAAGCCATCCCACCTCACCGTGTACCACAATTGGGATGGTCCCTAATATAATGTTAAAACTTCACCTTGCATCAAACAACATCAATGTGGATGGGGCAAAGAAACATCAGGGACCGAATATATTCAACGTAGGTAGGTAGAGAGGGCAGAGCAATGCTCTGCAGATCTTCAGAGAGGTCAATGGTGCCATAATCTGCAGCATAAATAAATGAGCGATGCTCTGAAGGTATGATTGATGCTCTGTGGGACATTATTTGGGGCCTTGTGACCATATCTTCCAGGTGCTGTGGCCAGGGATGCGATTTACTGGATATTTTGCAGTTTCTGCGGTCACAGGGGTAAAGGAATAATTAAGGATTCGGTGGAGGAATGCATCTACTTGCTTAGGTAATTTCTATGTAAATGAGCTAATTAAGCAGGGAGGATGGGATCGGAGAGCCACTTTATATCCACATTTGCACTTTGATTTCTTATCTTATATTTCTGTCGTATTATTAATAGATCTGACCCAAGCTCTAAGATGATGGGGGCCCCCCGGGAGCAACATCTGAGGGGCGACCCAACGCTCCGCACAAATGAAAGGAGCTGGAACCAAGATATGGCTGTTACCAGTGATGAACACTACTCTCAGGAAACAATTTATGTCTTAGGCGTGCTTTACACGTTGCGACATCGGTAATGATATATTGTCGGGGTCACGTCGTTAGTGACGCATTCCGACGTCGTTAGCGACATTGCAGCGTGTGACACCAAGGAGCGACGATCAACGAGCGCAAAAATGTCAAAAATCGTTGGTCGTTGACACGTTGCTCCTTTCCCAAATATCAGCGATTTGCCCGTGACGCACAACTGACGGGGGCGGGTACGCTCACTAGCGATATCGCAGCGTGTAAAGTACCCTTTAGTCCCCATGGATGAGACCCCCAATTGGATGACACTTAAAGGGTATATATATCTTTGCTTGTTTCCATCTCCACATGACTGAAGATAATCTACCCAGCCACACAGACATATCTACATTTACATATATCAACATCTGCATAAAGAGATTATTGCAGAGAAATGAAGGTGTTTTACTTTTCCATCATTATATAACTTGAAAAAAATGTTGTAGCATCTACAGGTGAGTGGTTAAAATAACATCTCTTCAAGCTCTGCTACATCAGACATTGGTGTATGAGCTCTGCTACATCAGTCATTGATGTGCCAGCTCTGCTACACCAGTTATTTAAGTGTCAGCTCTGCTATATCAGTCATTGGTGTGTCAGCTCTGCTACATCAGTCACTGATGTGTCAGCTCTGCTACATCAGTCAGTGGTGATTCAGCTCTCCTACATCAGTCATTGATGTGTCTGCTCTGCTACATCAGTCATTGGTGTGTCAGCTCTCCTACATCAGTCATTGATGTGTCAGCTCTACTACATTAGTCATTGATGTGTCAGCTCTGCTACATCAGTCATTGATGTGTCTGCTCTGCTACATCAGTCATTGGTGTGTCAGCTCTCCTACATCAGTCATTGATGTGTCAGCTCTACTACATTAGTCATTGATGTGTCAGCTCTGCTACATCAGTCATTGATGTGTCTGCTCTGCTACATCAGTCATTGGTGTGTCAGCTCTGCTACACCAGTTATTTAAGTGTCAGCTCTGCTATATCAGTCATTGGTGTGTCAGCTCTGCTACATCAGTCACTGATGTGTCAGCTCTGCTACATCAGTCAGTGGTGATTCAGCTCTCCTACATCAGTCATTGATGTGTCTGCTCTGCTACATCAGTCATTGGTGTGTCAGCTCTCCTACATCAGTCATTGATGTGTCAGCTCTACTACATTAGTCATTGATGTGTCAGCTCTGCTACATCAGTCATTGATGTGTCTGCTCTGCTACATCAGTCATTGGTGTGTCAGCTCTCCTACATCAGTCATTGATGTGTCAGCTCTACTACATTAGTCATTGATGTGTCAGCTCTGCTACATCAGTCATTGATGTGTCTGCTCTGCTACATCAGTCATTGGTGTGTCAGTTCTCCTACATTAGTCATTGATGTGTCAGCTCTGCTACTTCAGTCATTGATGTGTGTCAGCTCTGCAACATCATTCATTGATGTGTCAGCTCTCCTACATAAGTCACTGATGTGTCAGCCCTACTTCAGTCATTGATGTGTGTCAGCTCTGCTACATCAGTCATTGATGTGCCAGCTCTTCTACACCAGTCATTGGTATGTCAACTCTCCTACATTAGTCATTGATGTGTCAGTTCTATTACATCAGTTATTGATGTGTCAGCTCTGCTACATCAGTCATTTGTGTGTAGCCTCTCCTACATCAGCCACTGGTGTGTCAGCTCTGTTACATCAGTTATTGATCTGTCAGCTCTGCTATATCAGTCATCACTATTCCAGCTCTGCTATATCAGTCATCACTATTCCAGCTCTGCTACATCAGTCATCCCTGTTCCAGCTCTGCTACATCAGTCATTAGTGTATCAGCTCTCCTACATCTGATGTGTCTGGTCTGCTACATCTGGGCCAGCTGTGTTGCTTCAGTCATTGCTCTGCCAGCTCCGTGACATCAGTCCATAGCTAGGTCGGCTCTGCTATATCAGTCATCACAGATCCAGCTCTATAACATCAGTCATCGCTGTTCCAGCTTTGCTATATCAGTCATTGCTGTTCCAGTTCTTTTACATGAGTCATCACTGTTCCAGCTCTGCTACATCAGTCCTCACTATTCCAGCTCTGCTACATCAGTCATCACTGTTCCAGCTCTGCTACATCAGTCTTCGCTGTATGAATATATCTTTCTATCCCACATCTATGTGTCTGACTTCCTATTTTGCTCGTCAGTCTTTATGCTGTGATATTTAAATGCATGATTCTATGTCTGCCAGGCATTGTGTGATATAATCCCCCACCTCATTGTGCTCCTTAGTATGTAGATAGGAGGTCACAGCAATCAGTTAGTGGTCAACATAAATTATATTTCACATTACAGACTCAACTAAACGATCTTGACCTAATTCATCTCTGAGTCCGCCTGATTACACAGCTAATTGCATCAATCTGGACTCATTTATTAATAATAGAAGACTTTACTTTGAAGATACTTCATATTGAAAACTGACGGCCGAGTGCAGAACCCGCCACACTGCCGGCACTGACCCAAATGTAACGCGCAAATGAAGAAAGCGAGAGCCACAGGACGGCGGCAAAATAATCAGAATTAATCGAATTGTAAAAATAGCCCCAGTGTGTAAAAATCATGAAAAACGACAGCAGAAGAAGGAGTCCAAAGGATTCGGTGCAGTATAGTTATATTCTTGTACATAGGGGCAGTATTATAGTAGTTATATTCTTGTACATAGGGGCAATATTATAGTAGTTATATTCTTGTACATAGGGGCAGTATTATAGTAGTTATATTCTTGTATATAGGGGCAGTATTATAGTAGTTATATTCTTGTACATGGGGGCAGTATTATAGTAAATATATTCTTGTACATAGGGGGCAGTATTATAGTAGTTATATTCTTGTACATAGGGGGCAGTATTATAGTAGTTATATTCTTGTACATAGGGGCAGTATTATAGTAGTTATATTCTTGTACATAGGAGCAGTATTATAGTAGCTATATTCTTGTACATAGGGGCAGTGTTATAGTAGTTATATTCTTGTACATAGGTGCAGTATTATAGTAATATTCTTGTACATGGGGGCAGTATTATAGTAGTTATATTCTTGTACATAGAGGGCAGTATTATAGTATTTATATTTTTGTATATTAGGAGCAGTATTATAGTAGTTATATTCTTGTACATAGCAGTATTATAGTAGCTATATTCTTGTACATAGGAGCAGTATTATAGTAGTTATATTCTTGTACATAGGGGGCAGTATTATAGTAGTTATATTCTTGTACATAGGGGCAGTATTATAGTAGTTATATTCTTGTACATAGGAGCAGTATTATAGCAGCTATATTCTTGTACATAGGGGCAGTATTATAGTAGCTATATTCTTGTACATAGGAGCAGTATTATAGTAGTTATATTCTTGTACATAGGGGGCAGTATTATAGTAGTTATATTCTTGTACATAGGGGCAGTATTATAGTAGTTATAATCTTGTACATAGGGGGCAGTATTATAGTAGCTATATTCTTGTACATAGGGGCAGTGTTATAGTAGTTATATTCTTGTACATAGGTGCAGTATTATAGTAGTTATATTCTTGTACATGGGGGCAGTATTATAGTAGTTATATTCTTGTACATAGAGGGCAGTATTATAGTATTTATATTTTTGTATATTAGGAGCAGTATTATAGTAGTTATATTCTTGTACATAGGGGCAGTATTATAGTAGTTATATTCTTGTACACAGGGGCAGTATTGTAGTAGTTATAGCTTGTACATTGGAGCAGTATCATAGTAGTTATATTCTTGTACATAGGAGCAGTATTATAGTAGTTATATTCTTGTACATAGGGGCAGTATTATAGTAGTTATATTCTTGTACATAGGAGCAGTATTATAGTAGTTATATTCTTGTACATTGGGGCAGTATTAAAGAAATTGTATTCTTGTACATAGGGGGGCAGTATTATAGTAGTTTTATGCTTGTACATAGGGGCAGTATTATAGTAATATTCTTGTACATAGGGGGCAGTATTATAGTAGTTATATTAGTGAAAACTGGGCAGTATTATAGAAGTTACTTTCTTCTGGAATTTCATAAGTTAGTAAAACAGATGTATAGAACAATCACCCTTTACATTTTGTTACATCCAGAGCCCATAGTGGGATTGTTCTGTAGGTAGGGTCTCAGGATGTGTTTGTTGTTCTCTGTGATCTCTTCGCAGAAATCTCCATGGATCTGTAGATGCTGGTTCCATTGTGAGATCTTAAGGAAACAAAGCTGAAACACCGTCAACTGTTTCCTTACAAATGGCGGTAAGATGTCAGTGTGGATGATAGATCCTCAGAACAGACACATCAGGGGCTTGTTTCATGTCACCCTTAGATACGAGTGATCTACTCCAAGTGTCTGCAAAACAAGAGGAATGTGACCGCTAATATTCCGCCGGCATCTTAAATAGAAATAAGTCTCTGGCGTTTGTTACCAAAGCTTTAAATAAAAGCCAAAACACAAAAATCAGAGACACCTCTCAAACAAATCAATGGCCAGAAAATGCTGAGCGCTGCACACAGGATAGAGGTGAGAATGAGCGAGGATCATTGCATCTAGACAAGTAACAGTAAATCCCGAGTCTAGAAGGACTCCGCTAACCTGAAAAGAACAGCAATATAAAGGAAACAACCGTACAGACATTGGACTTGTTATAAAAACATTGGTCAGTTATAAAACAAAATCCAGTAATATTACACCGCTCCATCCGACACTCGGCATTGTGCTTGGTGATGTACGGCTCGGCATTGTGCTTGGTGATGTCCGGCTCGGCATTCTGCTTGGTGATGTACGGCTCGGCATTGTGCTTGGTGATGTACGGCTCGGCATTGTGCTTGGTGATGTACAGCTCGGCATTGTGCTTGGTGATGTACGGCTCGGCATTGTGCTTGGTGATGTACGGCTCAGCATTGTCCTTGGTGATGTACGGCTCGGCATTGTCCTTGGTGATGTACGGGTCGGCATTGTGCTTGGTGATGTATGGCTCGGCATTGTGCTTGTTGATGCACGGCTCAGCATTGTGCTTGGTGATGTACGGCTCGGCATTGTGCTTGGTGATGTACGGCTCGGCATTGTGCTTGGTGATGTACGGCTCGGCATTGTGCTTGGTGATGCACGGCTCGGCATTGTGCTTGGTGATGTACGGCTCGGCATTGTGCTTGGTGATGTACGGCTCGGCATTGCGCTTGGTGATGTACGACTCAGCATTGCGCTTGGTGATGTACGGCTCGGCATTGCGCTTGGTGATGTACGGCTCAGCATTGTGCTTGGTGATGTACGGCTCGGCATTGCGCTTGGTGATGTACGGCTCGGCATTGCGCTTGGTGATGTACGGCTCGGCATTGCGCTTGGTGATGTACGGCTCGGCATTGTGCTTGGTGATGCACGGCTCGGCATTGTGCTTGGTGATGTACGGCTCGGCATTGTGCTTGGTGATGTACGGCTCGGCATTGCGCTTGGTGATGTACGGCTCAGCATTGTGCTTGGTGATGTACGGCTCTGCATTGTGCTTGGTGATGTACGGCTCGGCATTGTGCTTGGTGATGTACGGCTCGGCATTGTGCTTGGTGATGTACGGCTCAGCATTGTGCTTGGTGATGTATGGCTTGGCATTGTGCTTGGTGATGTATGGCTCAGCATTGTGCTTGGTGATGTACGGCTCAGCATTGTGCTTGGTGATGTATGGCTCGGCATTGTGTTTGGTGATGTATGGCTCGGCATTGTGCTTGGTGATGTACGGCTCGGCATTGTGCTTGGTGATGTACGGCTCGGCATTGTGCTTGGTGATGTATGGCTCGGCATTGTGCTTGGTGATGTACGGCTCAGCATTGTGCTTGGTGATGTACGGTTCGGCATTGTGCTTGGTGATGTACGGCTCGGCATTGTGCTTGGTGATGTACGGCTCGACATTGTGCTTGGTGATGTACGGCTCGACATTGTGCTTGGTGATGTACGGCTCGGCATTGTGCTTGGTGATGTACGGCTCAGCATTGTGCTTGGTGATGTACGGTTCAGCATTGTGCTTGGTGATGTACGGTTCAGCATTGTGCTTGGTGATGTACGGCTCGGCATTGTGCTTGGTGATGTACGGCTCGGCATTGTGCTTGGTGATGTACGGCTCAGCATTGTGCTTGGTGATGTACGGCTCGGCATTGTGCTTGGGGATGTATGGCTCAGCATTGTGCTTGGTGATGTGTGGCTCGGCATTGTGCTTGGTAATGTACGGCTCGGCATTGTGCTTGGTGATGTACGGTTCAGCATTGTGCTTGGTGATGTATGGCTCGGCATTGTGCTTGGTGATGTATGGCTCAGCATTGTGCTTGGTGATGTACGGCTCGGCATTGTGCTTGGTGATGTACGGCTCAGCATTGTGCTTGGTGATGTATGGCTCGGCATTGTGCTTGGTGATGTACGGCTCGACATTGTGCTTGGTGATGTACGGCTCAGCATTGTGCTTGGTGATGTACGGCTCGGCATTGTGCTTGGGGATGTACGGCTCAGCATTGTGCTTGGTGATGTGTGGCTCGGCATTGTGCTTGGTAATGTACGGCTCGGCATTGTGCTTGGTGATGTACGGCTCGGCATTGTGCTTGGTGATGTATGGCTCGGCATTGTGCTTGGTGATGTATGGCTCGGCATTGTGCTTGGTGATGTACGGCTCGGCATTGTGCTTGGTGATGTACGGCTCGGCATTGTTCTTGGTGATGTACGGCTCGGCATTGTGCTTGGGGATGTACGGCTCGGCATTGTGCTTGGGGATGTATGGATCGGCATTGTGCTTGGTAATGTACGGCTCGGCATTGTGCTTGGTGATGTACGGCTCGGCATTGCGCTTGGTGATGTACGGCTCGGCATTGTGCTTGGTGATGTACGGCTCAGCATTGTGCTTGGTGATGTACGGCTCGGCATTGCGCTTGGTGATGTACGGCTCGGCATTGTGCTTGGTGATGCACGGCTCGGCATTGTGCTTGGTGATGTACGGCTCGGCATTGTGCTTGGTGATGTATGGCTCTGCATTGTGCTTGGTGATGTACGGCTCGGCATTGTGCTTGGTGATGTATGGCTCGGCATTGTGCTTGGTGATGTACGGCTCGGCATTGTGCTTGGTGATGTATGGCTCGGCATTGTGCTTGGTGATGTATGGCTTGGCATTGTGCTTGGTGATGTATGGCTCAGCATTGTGCTTGGTGATGTACGGCTCAGCATTGTGCTTGGTGATGTACGGCTCGGCATTGTGCTTGGTGATGTATGGCTCGGCATTGTGCTTGGTGATGTATGGCTCGGCATTGTGCTTGGTGATGTATGGCTCGGCATTGTGCTTGGTGATGTATGGCTCGGCATTGTGCTTGGTGATGTATGGCTCGGCATTGTGCTTGGTGATGTACGGCTCGGCATTGTGCTTGGTGATGTACGGCTCGGCATTGTGCTTGGTGATGTACAGCTCGGCATTGTGCTTGGTGATGTATGGCTCGGCATTGTGCTTGGTGATGTATGGCTCGGCATTGTGCTTGGTGATGTACGGCTCAGCATTGTGCTTGGTGATGTACGGCTCGGCATTGTGTTTGGTGATGTACGGCTCGGCATTGTGTTTGGTGATGTATGGCTCGGCATTGTGCTTGGGGATGTACGGTTCGGCATTGTGCTTGGTGATGTACGGCTCAGCATTGTGCTTGGTGATGTACGGTTCAGCATTGTGCTTGGTGATGTACGGCTCGGCATTGTGCTTGGTGATGTACGGCTCGGCATTGTGCTTGGTGATGGACGGCTCGGCATTGTGCTTGGTGATGTATGACTCGGCATTGTGCTTGGTGATGTACAGCTCAGCATTGTGCTTGGTGATGTACGGCTCGGCATTGTGCTTGGTGATGTATGGCTCGGCATTGTGCTTGGTGATGTACGGCTCGGCATTGTGCTTGGTGATGTACGGCTCGGCATTGTCCTTGGTGATGTACGGCTCGGCATTGTCCTTGGTGATGTACGGCTCGGCATTGTGCTTGGTGATGTATGGCTCGGCATTGTGCTTGGTGATGTACGGCTCGGCATTGTGCTTGGTGATGTACGGCTCGGCATTGTCCTTGGTGATGTACGGCTCGGCATTGTCCTTGGTGATGTACGGCTCGGCATTGTGCTTGGTGATGTACGGCTCGGCATTGTGCTTGGTGATGTATGGCTCAGCATTGTGCTTGGTGATGTACGGCTCAACATTGTGCTTGGTGATGTACGGCTCAGCATTGTGCTTGGTGATGTACGGCTCAGCATTGTGCTTGGTGATGTACGGCTCGGCATTGTCCTTGGTGATGTACGGCTCAGCATTGTCCTTGGTGATGTACGGCTCAGCATTGTGCTTGGTGATGTACGGCTCGGCATTGTCCTTGGTGATGTACGGCTCAGCATTGTGCTTGGTGATGTACGGCTCTGCATTGTGCTTGGTGATGTACGGCTCAGCATTGTGCTTGGTGATGTACGGCTCGGCATTGTGCTTGGTGATGTACGGCTCGGCATTGTGCTTGGTGATGTACGGCTCGGTATTGTGCTTGGTGATGTACAGGGGAGCACGGGGCCAGATACACCAGAGTCGAAGAGCCAGATGTTTGCCATCAGTGATTAGAGGGAGCCTGTCTCTCCCCAACCTCTATTTAAACTACTTATACAATAATGTTGGGGACTTAGCCCCTATAAAAATCAAGTTTTGCCTTATTTTTTCCTAAAACTTGTGATTCTACTGCTACCATGGCTAAAAATAAATAAAAATGCAAGGTGTGAACATAGCCAAATGTGGTTCTGACATCATACTATGTTGTAATGAGCGAAAAAAGAAACTGGCCGATCTACACCCAGAAGAAAGCGGATGTTGTTTCAGCTTTACTGCCTTCCTCGTTAACCCATACGAGGTCCGATTTTATTTGCACACCCATAGACTTGACTTGGTGAGTCTCAGTCCGATTATTTTCACGTGGACGGTCTTTCCATGTGAAAAAAAGCAGAATGTAGGACAGAGTCCTCCTCTCTCTCACAATGAAGGACAATCATGATGAAAACCTATAGAAAGTTCAGGACTTGGATTTGATTTGTGAATTATAAACTTTCAGAACTGTCCATGATGCGCTCAGTTATGAAAAAGAAGAAACTTTACTCTGCCAATATTGATAACAGGGACGGAACGATCGTGGTTGCAGGGATCGTGACTGTGACCGGGCCCAGGGGTGCAGGGGGCCCGCCGGCCCCAGTTCCTGCTTCAGCTGGAGGTGCTTGTGAGGGCGCACATCCAGCTGAAATGCATCATGGTGCAGAGACCCGTCGAGTCCCTCCACTTCGATACATGCTGCTGACCAAGCAGAAACCGACAGCTTTCATCTGTGTCCCAGTGACTGAGGTGGTGCATGACAATGATGTCCTGTGTTGCCATAGCACCGACACTGAAGAAAGCTGCCGGCCACTGCGGGCTGGCTATAGAGGAGTACGCTGCCTTACGTGGGAGCTGGGGAGGTGGTGAGTACAATATATACCAGGAGGTGGACAGTATATACCAGGAGGAGTCCAGGAGAGGAACATATATACCAAGAGGGGGACAGAATATACCAGGAGGGGGACATTATATACGAGGAGGCACCCAGGAGAGGAATATATATCCCAGAAAGGGAACAGTATGTACTAGGAGGGGGGCAGTATATACTAAGCGGGGCCCAGGAGAGGAACATATATACGGTATATATGTTCCTCTCCTGGGCCCCTCCTGGTAAAAACTGTCCCCTACTGGTATATAATATACCAGTAGGGGGACAATATATACCAGGAGGGGGAACAGTATATACCAGGAGGGGCCCAGAAAAAGAACATATATAACAGGAGGGGGACAGTATATACTAGGATTTGGACAATATATACGAGGAGGTGCCCAGGAGAGGAACATATATACCAGTAGGGGAACAGCATATACCACGAGGGGGAACAGTATATACCAGGAGGGGGAACAGTATATACCAGGAGGGGGAACAGTTTATACCAGGAGGGACCCATGAAAGGAACATATATAACAGGAGCGGACAGTATATACTAGGAGGTAGACAGTATATACCAGGAGGTGCCCAGGAGAGGAACATATATACCAGGAAGGGGATAGTATATACCAGGATGGGGACAGTATATACCAGGAGGGGCCCAGGAGGGGGACAATATATACCAGAAAGGGGACAGTATATACCAGGATGGGGAACATATATACCAGGATGTGGGACAAATTTACTAGGATGAGGGACATATATACCAGGATAGGAGACCTTTTTGACCATGTGTGTTTCAAATCTCTCTTGAGGGTACATATTCCCTGTGGAAGTGCATTAGCTGCAGAAAAACCACAGATAAAAAACGCAAATGCATTAACACATGCAAAATCATACTAAAAACACATATAATGCGCACATGACTGTATTAATAAAGTGTTGTCAAAGCCACATACCGTGCAGTATAAGAAATGAAGCAGTTTTATTTAGGACATGACAAAAAGAGACATAAAACGCAGTACTGAAAAAAGCAAAAATGCAGGTAACCTAATATAGCTAATAAATCTGCAACGTCAAAAACTCACCAAATACTCCTTGTGAGAACAAACAAAAAGCCAGCACTAAATGTGCACTACAGCACTAAAAATTCTAACTGTACTTAATATAAATTTGAGATTCTTGGCAAAAAATTGCAATTTCTTGAGCTACCCCGCCACTCAACGGCAAATCTCATTTGGGGCAGTCCTAACACTAAAATATTTTTATAAAATGTGCCAAACGGCCTCACACATGAAATAGTAGAACTGCTCTCAGCAGCACTCACCTGGTCTATTTCAATCCCGTACCCATGACTGAGTCATGGCTGTGGGCGGGACAGGTCCAAGCAAATGCTGCATGAAGTAAATAGCCTATGGACAAGGCCTGATGACAATGTGAACAGTCACCAACCGCCAAAATCTAGACAGATGGAATACATCCCAAATTGGGGTGCATAGCAAGGTGGGGGTCAACCACCAATATGTGAGGACGTTTGGCACATTTTAAAAATATTTTAGTGTTAGGACTGCCCCAAATGATATTTGCCATGGAGTGGCGGGGTAGCTCAAGAAATTGCAATTTTTTGCCAAAAATCTCAAATTTATAATAAGTACAGTTGGAATTTTTAGTGCTGTAGTGCACATTTAGTGCTAGCTTTTTGTTTTTACTCCTTGTGAGAACGTAGTCTAAAGGGGGCTTTACACGCTGCGACATCGCTAATGCGGAGTCGTTGGGGTCACGGAATTTGTGACGCACATCCGGCCGCATTAGCGATGTTGCTGCGTGTGACACCGATGAGCGATTTTGCATCGTTGCAAAAACGTGCAAAATCGCTCATCGGTGACATTCTCGATTATCGTTACTGCAGCAGTAATGATGTAGTTCGTCGCTCCTGTGGCAGCACACATCGCTATGTGTGACACCGCAGGAATGAGGAACCTCTCCTTACCTGGCTCCCGGCCGCTATGAGGAAGGAAGGAGGTGGGCGGGATGTTCTGGCCACTCATCTCCGCCCCTCCGCTTCTATTGGGCGGCCGCTCAGTGACGTCGCTGTGACGCCGCACGGACCGCCCCCTTAGAAAGGAAGCGGTTCGCCGGTCACAGCGACGTCACCGGGCAGGTAAGTATGTGTGACGGGTCTGCGCGATGTTGTGCGGCACGGGCAGCGATTTGCCCATGTCGCACAACAGATGGGGGCGGGTACCCACGCTAGCAATATCGGGACCGATATCGCAGCGTGTAAAGTAGCCTTTTAAGAGATTGTTAAGGAGGTGAACCAACCCAATGGTCAGACCTAGGCTGTTTCTAAAATAAAGTTGCCAAGTTTTTCAAAACTTATATACCACCTTTAAGAAGGAAAAAAAATCCCCCCATCCCTTTTGTCTGTGCTCATATTAAGGTAAATACATATGTCAGCTTCGCTTTGCTGCGCGGCACCTCTGACGACTTGTGTCATATCCAATGTCTTTGATGTATTAGTCCTTTCGCCATCGTATGACACTTTTTTCTCGTTGTCACCAAGTCAGACTTTCTATTTTTTTTTTGTAATGGACAATTGGAGGTATAAAATCAGCGGTGACACAAACATTAATAAATCCACATTACCTCCTCCGACCTCCAAGAAAAACTCCTGGCGTCGTCCATTATAAACTGACAGGGAAAAGAGGACGTTGTGTACGGCAATAATTCCTCAATCTGGGTAATCAGCGGCATCAATAAAAAGTCTGTATATTGATCAATGATGATCAGCGTTAGGAAAATATATTTAGAATGTTTATACTTAGCGTAACGCTCGAGGCTGGTGATGGTAGAGCGGTGACCAGGGTGGACCTACTGGACCACAGGGAGACCCCAGCCTTAACCTTAGTGGAAGGGGTTTGACTAAGCGCCCACCGTCCGGCAGTCGCCAGGTGCCACTTCCAGGGCAGAGACCGGGACTATAGCCGCTGATTCCTAGGACGAGGACAGACACGAGGATTATCAGACACAGTCACAAGTGTACAAAAAAAGAAAGTTTGCACTCTGATAATGCTAAAGTATGGAAACCATGAATGTGTGAACACGGACCTGCATTGGTGAGTGCCGTCAGTCTTTTTGTCTTTATTAAGAGGGTCATACCTTCTGACCGTGTACTCCTCCCCCACTTGCCACAGGTAATCTTATCCTACATAGCAGGTTCCTACTTGCCCATACACAGGAGGTTTTTAACCCAGAGAGAGGCTTCAGCATAGAGTAGGTACCCAGTTACGAGATATGCCGTGAAGGGGCAACTGGGCAGATATACAAATGGCCATTTATATATGCTAAATATCTCATTTTTCTTAGATTTTCCTTAGCAGTAATGCAGGTCCATGTTCACACATTCATGGTTTCCATACTTTAGCATTATCAGAGTGCAAACTGTCTTTTTTTGTATTTTATGTTATGTTCAGTTATGCATCTATTCACACCTCAGTTTGGTGAGTGCCGTCAGTCTTTTTGTCTATACAGTCACAAGTGTAGCGGGAATCTCCGGAGTAGATGAGGCTGGTGGCACGGTTGGGTGGACCGGCATAGTCTCTGGTATAGCAGGGGTCACCGAAGTAGCTGAGGCTAGAGGCACGGCTGGGATGGACAGGCACAGTGTATGGTATAGCAAGGGTCACCGGGGTAGCTGAGGCTGGAGACACAGCCAGGATGGACATGTACAGTCTCTGGTATAGCATTGGCCACCGGGGTAACTGAGGCTTGAGGCACAGCCATGCTGGACTGGCACAGTCTCTGGTATAGCAAGGGCCATCAGGGTAGCTGAGGCTGGAGGTACAGCCAGGATGGACAGGCACAGTCTCTGGTATAGCATGGGCCACCAGGGTAGCTGAGGCTGGAGGTACAGCTGGGATTGACAGGCACAGTCTCTGGTATAGAATGGGCCACCGGGGTAGCTGAGGCTGGAAGGACAGCCAGAATGGACAGGCACAGTCTCTAATATAGCAAGGGCCATCAGGGTAGCTGAGGCTGGAGGCACAGCTAGGACAGGCACAGAAAGCCACAGAAGCCAGGAGACAGGCAGGAATGTAGCACACTATAACTGAAGCACAGCAGGCAAGGGGACCTGACAACTAGCTGGCTAGGGCAAGGAACCACTAACTAACTAAACACGTTGATCAGGCACCTCTCCTAGTGGGAGAGTGCCTTAAGTACCCAGTGCCTCTCATCGATAGGCTGAGAGGCACTGCCGAGAAATGGTGAGCTGGACCTTAAAGAAAAGGGCAGCAGTGCACGCACGCCCGAGGAGGAAGAAGCAGGAGGCACCCACGTGGAGGAGCGCAGGGACTTCAGGGCACATGGTGAGAGCCGGCCACGACAGTGAGTAAATGTGCGTCCGTGTAGAGAGGAGAGCGTGGAGCACAGGGATGCCACCAGTGCTACACTTAGGGGTACTTTGCACGCTGCGACATCGCGAGCCTATGATAGCGATGCCGAGCGCGATAGTCCCCGCCCCCGTCGCACATGCGATATCTTGTGATAGCTGCCGTAGCGAACATTATCGCTACGGAAGCTTCACACGCACTTACCTGCCCTGCGACGTCGCTCTGGCCGGCGACCCGCTTCCTTCCTAAGGGGGCGGGTCGTGCGGCGTCACAGCGTCGCCACACGGCAGGTGTCCAATAGAAGCGGAGGGGCGGAGATGAGCGGGATGTAAACATCCTGCCCACCTTCTCCCTTCCGCATTGCCGGTGGAGGCAGGTAAGGAGATGTTCCTCGCTCCTGCGGCTTCACACAGAGCGATGTATGCTGCCGCAGGAACGACGAACAACATCGTATCTCCTATTGGTGCGACATTATGAAAATGTCCGACACTACACAGATCACCGATTTTCGACGCTTTTGAGATCGTTTATCGGTGCATCTAGGCTTTACACGTTGCGACGTCGTTACTGCACCGGATGTGAGTCACTTTCGATTTGAACCCGACGATATCGCAGTAGCAATGTCGCAACGTGCAAAGTACCCCTTAGAACTTTAGATAGGGATAAGCAAGAATGTAAATTGTGTCCTTGAATTTGTAGAAATGTATGATCATCTGCACACCTGTGACCCTTGTTCCAATTATTAAATTCCTTGCTCCAATTAGTAAACTCTGAAGAAGTTGTTTTCTCATAAAGACTTTAACCAATAAGAAATGGACAGGTATACCTGAGTGTCTATTGTATTGTAATCTAGGGGTATAAATGGCCTTGTGATGTTTTATAGGTCAGACAATGTCTTGCCCTTATCTACTTATGCAAAGAACAAAAAAATGCTTGTTTCAGTTGAATCCATGCCTCAAGAAATAATTTCTCTAACAACCAATTACCGTGTGATCCAATCCTCAATGTTCCAAAGGCATGTGTCACAAGCAAATTGTAACACCCATGTCAGTGTCCATGCACTGTCCTTCCCCCCTCCCCCAGCTGGGACGCCGTCCCTCTCCCCTTTCTAGCTGCCCCGTTCCTGGTCCATGCTGCTGTCTCGCAGAGCCTGCACACATAGCACAGGCCTCCTGAGACTGCCTGAAGGGTGCGTGTGTGGACACGCTCCTTTTTTTAAAGGGCCATCATGCTCTGACCCGGAAGTGCCTCTCAGGTCAGCTGTGAGGCTTAAGGTATTTAAGGCACCTTCCCCCTTATGGCAGGTGCCTGGGAAACAATTTAGTTGCATTGCTAGTTCGCAGGTCTTCAGTGCTGCTGCCGCTGCTGTTGTTACTGAGCTACATTCTGCTGCTGATTCATGTCTGTGATTCAGTGCACATCTAATCTGCTGCTGCTACTACCATCCATGTCAACCGGCTATCACGACATCTGCTGTTACAAGTATCCATTCTGATTGCCTACCATGGTATCCACTGCCGCAAGTATCTTCATCGGCCGCTGCTACCGCATCCATCCGTACTGGCTGAATCCACGACACCGGCTGCTGCTGCGGTTCTTATATTCAGAGACTGTCTGTGTCCGTACCCCTGGGGCCAGCCATCGCAGAATCAATCTTCCTGAATGGCACCCTGTCTCACACCTGCAGCGCAACACCCTCACCATTAGAGGCTCTGGAGAAATCAGAGTTTTAGGTGTGTCGCAGTGGGTCCGCTAATCCCTTGCTCGCCTTGTGACCATAACACAAATTTACTCCCAATGGGTCTTTACAGAGGTACTGATAGTACAAGAACAGAAGGAGTAGAAAACCTGAAGAGGATCAATCACTTGCTATTAGTATGTCATTTATTATACTTGGTGTGAATACCACTGTTCTCCTGAATCCGGCGATGTATTTCTTTTGTTCTTGAGCCTCTCTGTTCCTGAGATATGGCCCCATCATCCCCGTATATAAGTCTAGTCTTGTAGCCAAATGGGAATGGTCCTCACCTCTTCCCTTCTGAATAACCACGCCTTCTTCGCTTATGAGACTACATTTATATAAAGGGAAAAGGGGCCATATCTCAGGGACAGAAAGGCGCTAGAACAAAATGAAAACTACGCCGGATTCAGCAGAACAGCAGCATTTGCACCAGGAGAAAAACTAATAAATATTTATGGCAAGTGACAACACCCCTTTAAGGTAATCACTGAAGATCGCATTGTTGGATTCTTCCGATCAGAGCTATAAATTCCACCTTTATGTTAACAATACAAACCTGGTGTTAAAAATATTTTTGTACTTTCAGGTACCTTACCTTTTTATGGACCCAATTTATAATACTGACCAGATTTTGTAAGTGTTATTGCAACCTTGTTGTAGCCTAAGTGAAAGACTACAGTCTTTTGACTTCCAAATCTCCAAACCATCGGTAATTGTCTCCTTTTCCATCAACTATCTTAAAAAAAAAAAAAAAAAAAAATCTTGCAGGTTATTAGACTTTGGTACATTTTTTTTTATTTTGTAGGCACTTAAATTCCATGCAGAATGATGGGATTCCCAGGTCCTAAGAGCTCCATCAGTCGCTCAAAAGACAGCTCCACTCCAAAGTGAACAGGCTCAGGGTCAGAAAAGCACAGGTCTTGCCTAAAGCCTATAACTTTCTATTGATTCTATGCTGTGCTGTCACCAGGAGGTTTTCATAAATATTGCCGTCTGTCATGGTGGCGTCAGAATCTGTGGAGATCTGGCACTCTGCCTGCTGACTTCCCTAAAGTCTGATCAGTGCAGGCAGACTCAGGCGTCGACCCACCGACTTGTAGTTCATAGGCAGGCTAGAAAGAGTTAATCTCTGCTGGACTGCTTGTTAGTCTCCTTTGATCTTATGCTCTGGGGGAGGCAGTCACATTCGCTTTCCTCCTATATATGCTGGCTGGACAATTTCTTTAATGCCAGCTATAGCTTCTCTATACAAGTCTGGTGTTATGATCTAGACTTACTGCTGGTTGTTGTACTTCATTGCTGTGAGCGGTTGTGGTGTTAATCATTGTCCTTTTCTTGCTGCCTTACTTCTCTTGCTTTTCTCCTTAGTCTCTTACTGTTTATTCCTGTGAGTTTGCAGTGTGTCAGAGTTTTAATTTTCTCCTGTCTGCCTAATTCTGTTTCTATCACACTCCTGCCCCTTCTTTCCCTGGTTGGGTAATAGATTAGTTCTGATCAGGAGAATAGTCAGGCACAGGACTCCGGTATCTCCACCATCAGGAGTAATCCGGAGGTTAGGCATAGCCTAGACTCTCCTAACGTGAGTCCCTGTCCCTCACTCTCCTACAGTCACATCATGACATGCTCTCTGTTCACACACAGAGCAGAAGCGCACACTTTTGAGTGGTCTATAGAGTGATTGGTGGGGGTCTCTGGAATTTAAGTCAATGCACGGAATGTAATGACCTATAATATATATAACAATGTATCCAATAGATAGGGTATAACTTGTCTTTTTTGGAATTATTATTCTGCTATGTATGTAGCATCCCTGCAGAACTCTGAGGACACTTTACACAATGGGTTTCATTGTTTTTCGATGCTACACGTTGACTTATACCAGGATTTGTCACATACCGTAGGTTTATATTATAATATGCTTTTTATATGTCTATAGAGAGTATGGACCGCGAGTCACAAGAAAACAAGCTGCAGGCCGATGTTCGGTCATCGAAATGCGTTAATTGCCTCCAGAAAACGTTATTAGGCCTCTGACACCTACAAGTCTGCCACAGCCGTCTTCCATCTCATGGTGAACAATTCCAGTTTAAGCACCAATTACTCCTGCCCGCAGCGATGGAAGCTCTTTTTTTAGGACAGTAAGACCTTGTTTCTCCTTCCTTCTCGGCGTAGTCGTCCCTCTGAGATTAACGAGTTTTGTGTTACGTTACAGAACTGCGTTCCCGGCTGCCACTAGATGAAGATAGAACAGCCATCATTATTCTCAGCTGCAAAAATTGGGTTGTGTTCTTTGGACAACCCCTTGATGTTGAGCAGAACCCCAGGCAACTAGGCCAAGAATCCCCTTGGCACCATATAATCACTCAGCGCTCTTCCAATAGGAAAGGGAAGGGATTTTGCAGAAGGGATAATGCCTTAACCTCATACTGGAAATAGCCTACTAGATAAGAAGACGGCTAAAGACCCTCTGTAAAAACAGTATATGGGCCCCTGGTCTCGTGCACCACGGCAGCCACCCTTTAACCTACCAGTAATTGTGAGCTATACTGGTGGTTCAATCCATCACACGCAATCCAATAGTTTTAAGCTACTTGTCATGTGGTTGTGAACCCCATTAAAGGGTTATTCCGGCACCATATTTGGAGATAAATGTCACTCTAGATACATGGAAGTACCAAGCGAACAGTAAAGTGAAAGGGAAAGGGTAGATGGTGACCACTGAACGAACCACCTCTGGTCCCTGGGGTTCCTCACCACCCCAGATATGTTCTGCACCTATGCGCCAAGCAGAATACTTGACCCTAGGTATCCTTAGTGCTGAGCCCTAACAGGGGACAGGGATAACGAGACCTGACAACTCGCTAGACAGACAGGACACTGACTAACTGGGAACGTTGTGCAGGCACCTCCCATAATGGGAAGGTGCCTTAAATACACAATGCCTCAGCCATGGGCTGAGAGGCATTTCCAGCAAATAGCATGCCCGCCTGTTAAGAGGGTGGTGTGTGCGTGCCCTAAACACATTCCTTGGGAGCCTTTGCGGCATGCACAGGCCCCGGGAGGAGAAGGGGGCAGCAGCACATGTGGACGGCTGGGGGAACGTGGGGGAGGACGCGAGTAAATCAGCATCTCTCCAGGGACGCCAGAGCTACACCAAGCCACTTGCAGTTTCTGGATTGTCCATCTAGGCAGCTGCCTGTACTTAGCTGCCAGGTTTGCCAGCCCTGTATACGGTCATCCCAGCGCATCCTATTACATGATGATATAAAGCAAGTGTGCTCACCTCCTCATCCCCTAGTTTCGCTCGTCTCCTGCAGTCACTTCCTCGTCCCCCGAGTTCGTTCCTATCCTACAGTCACCTCTTCATCCCCCGGTTTCACTCGTCTCATGCAGTCAGCTCTTCATCCCCTGATTTTGCTCGTGTCTTGCAGTCAGCTACTCATCCTCTGGTTTCGCTCATCTCCTGCAGTTACCTCCTCATCCCCTGATTTCGCTCGTCTCCTGCAGTTACCTCTTCATCCCCCGATTTCGCTCATCTCCTGCAGTCACCTCCTCATCCCCTGGTTTCACTCATCTTCTGCAGTCACCTCCTCATCCCCTGGTTTCATTTGTCTCCTGCAGGCACCTCCTCATCCCCCAGTTTCGCTTGTCTCCTGCAGTCATCTCCTCATCCCCCGAGTCTCGCTCTTCTCTTGCAGTCACTTCTTCCTCCTCCGGGTCTTGGTCTTCTCCTGTAGTCAACTCCTCATCGCCTGGTCTCGCTTTTCTCCTGTAGTCACCTCCTCATCCCCCGGGTTTTTCTCCTCTCCTGCAGTCAACTCCTCATCGCCCGATCTCGCTTTTCTCCTGTAGTCACCTCCTCATTCCCTAGTTTTGCTCTTCTCCTGCAGTCACTTCCTCATCCCCCGGTTTCGGTCGTCTCCTGCAGTCACCTCCTCATACCCCGGTCTTGCTCGTCTCCTGCAGTCACCTCCTCATCCCCCGGGTCTCGCTCCTCTCCTGCAGTCACCTCCTCATCCCCCGGGTCTTGCTTCTCTACTGCAGTCACCTCCTCATCACCCGGGTCTTGCTTCTCTCCTGCAGTCACCTCCTCATCACCCGGGTTTTGCTCTTCTCCTGCAGTCACCTCCTCATTCCCTAGTTTTGCTCTTCTCCTGCAGTCATTTCCTCATCCCCCGGTCTTGCTCGTCTCCTGCAGTCACCTCCTTATCCCCCAACTTTGCTCGTCTCCTGTAGTCACCTCCTCATCCCCTGGTTTTGCTCGTCTCCTGCAGTCACGTCACATCTAAAACTGCATTTAGTAAGCCCTTTTTTTTCAGGAGCTGCCGCTATAATAAAGTGAGACAATGGTAGAGTTGACGTGATGGCGGCGTCGGTGTGCGCTATCAGCAAGTGGTCACCGGTGACTTCAGAGACACTGACTCCTCAATTAGGCCCAAGAAATGGATTAGGGGTGTCATAAATTACACAAAGCGCTTGATAAATATCACCGGTGCTTGAGGTGACAATTAGCGGACGCAGGGACGAAGAAATATCCTCGGTGGCGGCGCGCTGGTATTATATTTACTGGAGGCGCTGCGCATTAAATCTTAGTAACATCCAGATGAACCCTGTGAAGAGGCCGAACGGTCCCCACCGGCAGCGTCCCACTTCCCCCATATCTGCAGCTGTAAGAGCGCCGATCTGGATTAAGTCATAAAGAGTTTATTCGAAGATTTAATGAGTCACTTGTGGCTCGTTACCGAAACATTGTCTCATTTTCAAAGGCAGCCACTTACCCTCCCCGCCGAATCGGCGTCAGGTCTGCAGAACGTTACAACCAGCTCAGTTATCGGCCACATAAACCGGACAAAAAGGTAAAAGAACGAAACACCGATGAAATATCAATGGGGCAATGATCTGCAGTGTATCTGTATGGAGACAGCACGGGTAGAGGAATACTCTGCAGACCTCCACAGAGGTCAGTGGGGTAATGATCTGTGGAAATATCTCACAATGTATCTGTATGGAGGCAGCACGGCAGAGGAATGCTCTGCAGATATCCACCCAGGTCGGTGGGGTAATGTGTGGGATCCAGAAGGCAAGGGGTTAACCTTACTCGTCGCCGGGCCCGTGATGGCGGTTTCGAGGGTGTCACGGGTGGCCCTGCCCGGCTTCGTGCCCCGAGGTGTCCACAATAAAAGGGGAAAAGGAGGTGGAGGTTGGGAATGATTCTCATGACGCCACCTGCGGTACGCGGCCAGGGATTAGCCGCTGTCGCTGTCCTCCGGGGCGGATGGTAATAGCAGCAAAGATGGTTTCGCTTCCCACAGGTGGAGCGGGCCCCGGTGAGGATGACGAGGGGAGTAGTAGTGGCGGTGGCCATTGGCGCCGAAGCGTGGGGCGCCGGTAATAAAAGTCCGAGTTGGCTGCTGCAGTTCCAGGTGTTTTTACTCACTGTTATGCCGCTCGCCTGGGAAAAATCGGTCACCCGCTGTGATGGGCCCCGTCGGCCACGGATAAGTTGGAAGAAGCCACCGGTATTTGATAAGTGTCCTTTCTTAGAGTTGCCCCCCCCCCAGTAGTAGGAACCCGGGCTGTGCGTCCCGCACAAAGCCTCAGGCCCCACGTAGGAAGAAATAGGAAGAAGGTGATGGTGGTGTCGTGTCGCCAGAACTGATGTCCTGGCTAGACTGACCGAGGATTGTGTAAGGTCGCTCCTACTTCTACCCTAAGTGGAACTCGCCCACAGGTGGCTGTCCTAGTGACCGGAAACCCCATGTTTCGTGATGGACAACCCTCTGCCTACCCTAGTCCAGCTCCACAGTGAGAAGGCTCCTAAGCTGTACGTAAAGTGTGAATGTGGAACACCGGTGATTAACCCCCTCCTTACCCAAGATGAATACCGCACCTTAAATGAGGTGCAGTACTCTGTGGCGACTGGAGCCGCAGGGGCGCCACAAATGATCTGCGGACTAACTCACTATGTATCTGTACAGAGGCAGCACAGGCAGGGGAATGCTCTGCAGATCTCTAGAGAGGTCAGTGGGGTAATGATCTGCAGAATATCTTACTATGTATCTGTACGGAGACAGCACGGGCAGGGGAATGCTCTGCAGATCTCTAGAGAGGTCAGTGGGGTAATGATCCCTCGTTCACCAATTTATTAGAAATTTAAGTTCCCAGGACGTTCCTCAAGTATTTGGATCAAAGGCTATGGAACCTCAGAATGAGGCTCCATAGACTTTAAGCAACAGCCAGTCTGTGAGCCCCAGGACACTGATGAGCAGTGACTCCATGAAGGCCATCACTAATCACAGTGATGATTAGGTTTTGCTGCTTTTTGTTGTGTTTTTCTTGCATTTTTACTCCTAGGCTGGCCCTCAGTCTCAAGACCCTGCACTGTCCCTTATCGCAGAGGTTTGATGGTAGCCATTTGATGGTAGCCAGGTCCGAGCCCCCAGCGTGACCCTAACTCCTCTCCGAGCCCTGATCTTACTCGCCCCTCCCCACCCTTGGAGCGGGCCAGAAACACAATAACAAAACCCCACAGAAATGACACGGACAAGGGAGAATGAAAACTCGTACACAAAGAAGGGACAATATGCGTACAGGGGAATAAAGCAAAGGGTAACTTTCACACTACATAGAATAGCAAGTGTTGATCACCATGAGCTGGACAACCACTGAGACTGGGATCGCTGAAGCTATATCCGGTGGAATCCTAACATACTACCCAGTCTTAGGCCTCCTTCACATGTCCGTGTACGTGTTTGGTCCGTTTCCTCAGGTGCCGGTGACACGGGCACACGTAGACCCATTAAAATCAATGGGTCTGCGCTCACGTGCGTGTTTTGCCAGGGACCGTGTGTGCGTGTGGAGCATACGTGTGTCTGTGTGCTCCACACATAGACATGTCCGTTTTTCTCCGGCATCACGGGTGTCACACGGACCGCACGTATGTGATCCGTGTGACGCGCACCGGAGAAAACACACGTGTCTGTGAATTTAAAGGAATTTCAATACTCACCTTCTCCAGCGCTGCTGTCTCTGCCGCTGCTGTCACTTGCTTCCGACCCCTGCTCATTATGCTCGTCGCATATTTACTGCACTGCGGGCCGGAAGCAGCAGCAGCAGCGGGGAGTCTGCAGGACCAGAGACTGTAGATCAGCACCACGGACAGCAACGCAAGGGACAGGTGAGCAGAAAGTTCCTGTTCTCAGTGTGTTATCATGGATAGCACATGGAGAACACACATGTGCCATAAACACGGCACACGGAGGGCAATACGCACCTTTGACACGTTCCTGTTCTCAGTGTGTTATCATGGACAGCACACGAAGAACACACATGTGCCATAAACATGGCACACGGAGGGCAATACGCACCTTTGACACGTCTGTGAAAAATGTCACGTGATTTTCACAGACGTGAAAGAGACCTTAAATAGGAAGACTCAAGCTGTGGATGGTAATCAGCAATCTGACTCTCTGAAATTTGCACGTTGCACCTAAAAGAAATAACTCCTGCACGGCTGGGAGCAGTGAAACAACTCAGCCAACGCTCAGTAGAGTCCGACACCGTAGCTGTAATCTGCAAGCATGGATCTGGGCAGCGCAAGAAGGAGGTGAGACAATGTTGAGGAACGATATCTCTAGTCTACGTGTTTCCGGAACGGTCCGTATACAGACAGGAGGACAAAAAAAGAGCTTGATAAGTGACCGAAATTTGCAAAACATGAATTAAAAGGTTTCACATTAAAACATCATCAATCATACATAATTCAGTTACTTATTGGCATCTTTAAAATGTAATATTGTTGTGTCCAGGGATATGGGGTACTCGGTCCCGGGCAGTGTATGTCTTGGGAATGTCACGGTGGTGGCCGTTGCTTGGTTCCTTGCCCTGGGCCCTTTTTGTAATGAGGGTGTATTTACAAGGGATTAAGTTGGTGTTCATATGTGACGCCACTTGCGGTGTTGCAGCTATGTGTATTGGGCCGCCGCTGCAGAATGTCACTACTGGCGCTGGTGTTATTAGCAGCCTGGATGGTAGGCCCTCCGCAAGCAGAGCCGGGCCCCAGAGGATGGCCCCAGAGGATGGGTGATGTGCAGTCCACAACAAAGTTCAGTACAACTGGTTTTTACTCACTGCTGGTTGGTGGTAACTGGTTATCCAAGGCTGGCTGGTTTCACCTCCAGGTCCCCTCCGTCCCAGTGCCAGTTTGGTTCTCTAGTGCCTTCTCCCCCTGCACCTGTCTCTGGTAAATGGGTCCCCATAGTGTAGAGCAACTGGGGGTCCCTGTCCGGTGGTTTGTCCACTTCTGTCCACCTGATGGTAGCGTGAACCCTGTGTGGTTGGAATCTCTGGTCCTGTCCCCGGTTCTCCCTTTGCTACTGAGTCTTTGGATTTCTCTATCGTTTCATTGGGGGACACAGGACCATGGGTTATGCTGCTGTCACTAGGAGGCTGACACTAAGTAAACAGAAAAAGTTAGCTCCTCCCCAGCAGTATAACCCCTGAGCCGGAGGCGGGCTCAATCAGTTTTTTGCTTAGTGTCGTAGGAGGCTGATGTGGGCCGACTGGGCCCCCTTCAGCCACTTGATTTTTTGCGTATATTTTTTCATTTTTTCTCTCGGCGACGCTCGTCGCTCTCATCTGTTGGAATTCTCTTTTTCTGCAGGTATCGTTTTCTCTACTCAGCTCTCGCAGCCCGTGTGGGTACCACTCCCCTGGGTCGCAGAAGCTTGACTCGTCGGGCCCTCTCCCCCGTCCAATTCCACGGTACCACTCCCGGGTTGGCACGCGGGGCTATTCCTTCCAGGGCACCCCCTATTCACCCTGCGGTATCACACCAAAGGGTGCAAGGGGCATACAGCAGGGACTGGACCTCGCAGCGCGTCTGGATGATGATCGGGCCCGCAGCGCTGCTTCACTACAGGGGGCTCCCTGCCCCCACCGGCGTCCACCTCCCTGCCTGCCTGCTTGCCTGCCTGCCTGATTCTTCTTCTGCGGCCCGCAGCCAGCCCTCCGGTGTGCGGAGCACGCAGACACAGGTGCAGAGCTCCACGCCTGCACACTGCCAGATGCGGCGCCGCCGTCCAGGTAGGACACTCCCCCTACCTTCTCCCTGGCGGCTACAAGGTATAGGCCCCAGTCCGGGCCTACTCACCGAGCACCCCGGCCTCGCCCCCATCCGGCGCTGGAGACCACACAGGCAGGGCTCGGCCGGTGCCCGGACATTGCTGCGCGCCGCCGCTCCCGCGCGCCGCGCCGGCTGTTGCAAATTTAGGCCCCAGTCCGGGCCTACTCACCGGGCGCACCAGCCACGTCCCCATCCGGCGCTGGAGTCCTCTCCACACCCGCAGTGCTCGGCCGGTACCAGCTGCCGCGCCGCCGCTCCCGCGGGTAGAACCGCGGTCTCCAGATTCACATGCGCCGGCTGCCTCAAAATTTAGGCCCCGGCTTCGGCCCTGTCTCCGGCGTCACAGGCCCGCCCCCCGCCGCATCGCTATTGGCCGCCGGCCGCTCCGTCTCCGCCCTCCGCTCAGCCCCAGGCATCACAGTGGGGGCGGTGGATGCTTTTTCCCGCTCTCCTGGGCCCGCCTCCAGCTTCCTCAGCGTTCAAAAAAAAAAAAAAAAAAAAAGAGGGGATTATGTCAAACTCCTGGTATGCGGTTTGCTGATGCTGCAGCAGCCCGTATATCAGGAGAAAATAGACCCAAGTCTTCAATGATTATTAAATACAGTGGGGTTTTTTACTCAGGGTTTGCGTTTTGTACATTATATTTTTTAACCCCTTCAGGTACCTTTTTTCGGGCTTTGCATCAGACACATCCCAATAGGGTTAGTCTATAGAGCTCTCAGAGCTGAGTTTTTTAGTTATTGGGACCGGTAGCTCAAGTTTGCGTTTTCCTTAATGGTAATTTTCCGCTCATAATGGCAGATTGGGGTTGACAGCTACCGCAGTCCCTGGCACCGCACGCCCCTGTATCTCGCCCCTGTCGGCTGGTTAATGCCCTGTCTCAGGCCAGATATTCCCTCGCTGACGTCCCTCGGGTTCGTGCGCATGCGCTGCGTCCCCCGCCGACGCTTGGTCATACCATCCACAGAACGGCGCCATTCCCTCGGGGAGACGAGTCCCATACCAGGGACCTTTTTCCTAGGCTAGAAGCGGACCCGCCAGGTCTCGTCTTTCGTGGCCCCCCAGTTTTTCCACCTTATTCCCCAGGTCCAGACTGCCCTTCCTCCGGTAGTCTTCCGACCTCCCGGGTGATGGCCCAGGCTTGCCACTTCCGCTGGACTCCGAGCAGGACCTGGATGTTTTGGCGCAGGACGAATAGCATGCTAGAAACGGTGAGTCAAGCCGTAAGGCTACGGACAGCCCCTCTTCTCTTCGTGCACCCAGGTCTCCTTTAGGGCGTTTGGAGCAGACCCTTGATGCGCTCGGGGGACATCCAGAATTCGCCGTGTTACTGCGTGTTCGCAGACAACCACCAGACACAACGTTTACCAGCGGTAAGCCATGTCATTGTCATTATTCCCTTCTCCAAAGGGGTTTTCGGAGAGTATGGCCATGCTACACTGGAGTCGTTGACCACAGACATCTACCAGACACGGCGTTTACCAGCGGTAAGTCGTGTATTTTGGTCTTTATCATTCCCCCGTAGGGCTCTGGAGAGAGGGGGCAGTCACCTTGCAGAGACGAAGAGGGCAGGCCCCTGCGGTTTCATTGGAATACAGTTCGCCGTGTGACTGCGTTATCACGGATATTCCCATTTTACCAGTGGTAAGTCCTTTTATTGTCATTACCCCTTCAAGAATGGGGGCTCCAAATGGAAGGGGCACCCCACCCTGTAGTCGACCCGCCTGTGTTCTTCCGGGTTTCTCGTCCCGAACGTGGCGTCCCTCAGAGAATCAGCGAACTCCATACGCAGCGGACCAAGCTCCACCTATGCCGTCCCAGGACTGGTTATCATCTTCAGTGAGTACCCTCTCTTCACATACCTGGGGCCTGACTGCCGCTCGGCCTGAGCCTCTACCATCAGTGTGTCCACCCGTCGAGACCTCTGACACGGGATCAGGAACGCAGATTCGGTATCTAGGAGGTCACTGACTTCCCTTCTGACTTTAGGGAACGCCCCTCTGAAGATAGGCGAGTTCAGTGGCCCCCCTTGGCTACGTCAGGGTAAAGTACTTCTCTCCCCTCGACTACGTAAGGGAAGGGTTCATCCCTTTCCCTGCATCGACCCAGAGGCATCAGGATCGTCCCCTCACACTAGGTCCCAGCCCGTTCACGCCACTCTCGTCAGGAAGCCTCTATCCCTCCAACAGCCCTTCCGCCTTGCGTGGCAGTGGACCGTTCCAGTTTTTTATAGGAGCGCTGACAGGGATCTCTGTCCCTGCGCACCCTACTCTACAGGGCTGCTAGGTTCTCTACGCCCAAGTACGGCCGGGAGGTCCAGGGTTCTCCCTTCAAGGTTCCTTGCTTGAGGTTTAGACCGTCATATTCACTTTCCGCTACTAGAGTAGCTGAGATACCGGAACGAGTCCTCCCAGACCCCGGCTCGGTCCATCATCCCTTAGGCACGTTTTTTTCGAGCCCGTTCAGGGGAAGCTACTCCTCACGCAGGAATGGTTTCCTTCCTGGCACAGAGTTCCGCGTACCCTTGCCACCCGCTCCCGTTTTGGCTATGCGAGCCCTCGGCAGTCTGTGCAGGGATAGCGACGGTGCACGTACCAGATTTCATCCCTTTCTCTCCAGTGGACCACACTGAAGATCGGAGACAAAGAGGGGTCCGTCTTCACGGTTGATCCGCCAATCTTCTCATAGCGGACCAGTCTTCGAAATCGTCCCTTGAGAAGCTTCCCTTCCCTCCGCTGGAGGATATTCTCAACCGTCACCAGTCTCCCGTGCTAGGGTATGCGACCCTCACTGTTTCCTCGGCACGGTCCCGAGGGACAGCCCTAGAGAGTTGTTTCCCCTTCAACATTCCGGAAGCCAGGGCCATCCGGTTAGCACGGCTACAATTCTTCTCTGGGTCGGGCCTTGCCCAGTCAGGTTCCAGTCGGACCATGCCACAGCGGTGACGTGCATCATCCACCAGGTAGACCCAGAGAGTGTCATGGCAAAGGAAGAGGCCAAGAAGATTTTGCCCTGGGACGGGTCCATTAACTCGCTATCTCGGCAGTCCATCCCTGGCATGGACGTTTTGGACGGCCGATTTTTTTCGGTAGGAAAGACCTCCCTTAGGAAAAGTGCTCCTCAACAGGGAAGTCACCAGTCAGTTCACGGACGAGGGAAGACCTCCAGTCGTGGACTTATTGTTCTCCCGTTCCAACTTTCAAGTCAATAGTGCTTCGAGTGTACCACCTGCTCTCGACTAGGTGACGACACCCTCGACCGGTCGCGTAGCCTGTTCAGGTTCTCCCAACTCCTCACGGAGGACCCGGGGCTCCTTCCCGACCGCCAAGTTCTCTGTGTCGGGGCCCCTCTCCTCTACCAGGACTCAAAGGTCCCAAGTTCGACGGCCTCACCAGTGGATCCCGGGTACTGCCTCGGTCAGGCCTGTTGACAAGAGGATTACAGACAACGTTGAGGGCCGGGAATCCAGTCTCCTCCAGGATGTATTTCCACTAAGAAAGAGCTCCCCCAGTGGGTGAGGACTACATCTTCCCTCCTTTTTGCTGGCATTCTTCCAGTCAGATCCGAATGCGGCCCTCTCGCGCCTCCCTGTATCGGCCAGGTGTCGGCCCGTTTCGCTTCGGTTTTTTTCGGAGCCTTTTCACTTCCGTCATCCAATCAGAGCCTTCGCTCTGAGAAGCGTCCATCTGGCTCGGCTGTTTCATCGTTTCACTAAAAACGTGGATTCTTTTTTCCAGTGAGGGGTTCGTTCAGGGTACCCCCTTTTCTCCCGGCTCCACCTGTTTTTGTTAGGTGGGCGTCTCGTGGCCATCTCGTTGTTACAGACAGCATCAGGGCGGACATCCCTCTTGTCGTTCTTCCCCCCTTTTTGTTTTCCAGCGCCTCCAGCAGGACAGGGGGAGGCTCCGGCCAGAACTCTTCGTTTCTGTCCAAGGCAGCTCGCTGTTTCCTTCCAGAAGAGGTGTTTAGTATTCGGTTTTCGGTTCTAGTCTCCTCTCTCAGCCGGAAAGGGGCCTAGTTCGTCCAGAACTGGTACGAGCCCTCAGTCTTCCATGTCTGCAGGACACCCTTTTCAGTTACACCGACAACCAGTCCTCCTTTCCACCCGGTCCCAAGAGGCGCATGCCGGCGCCAGGGGCCAGATTTTCACATGGATCCATTACTCCATATGTGAAGACTATCGCATGAAGGGCGGACTTCCGCCGCGGTCTACCGAGCAAGGGGTACCCCTTGGGCGATTGGACTACAGAGGTCGACCGTCCAGGTTGCCTGGGCCGCCACCCGATCTAGTCGGTTTACCTTTACTAGTTTCTACCAGGCTCACACCCAAGCTTCGGCAACGGCCAGCCTTGGAGTAAGGTTTGCGGGTGGCAGTGACACACCTATAACAACGTAGGTGCTTGTAAGTCTGGCGCAAGCCCGACGGGGAAGCAGTTACCTTCCTATCTCCGGTGATGGTTTTTCTTCCCACCCAGGGACTGCTTTTGGACGTCCCATGGTCCTGTGTCCCCCAATGAAACGATAGAGAAAGAAGGATTTTTGTGTACTCACCGTAAAATCTCTTTCTCTGAGTCTTCATTGGGGGACACAGCACCCACCCTGCTTGTGTTATTTGTTATATATATTACCTGTCGGTTACCTCAGTGGCGATTTCCCCAGGCCACTGGTCACACGACTACTGTTCATAGTTTTTATCTGTATTATCCAGAATGGTGTGATTCTCCTCCTACTGCTTGTGCACTAAACTGATTGAGCCCGCCTCCGGCTCAGGGGTTATACTGCTGGGGAGGAGCTAACTTTTTCTGTTTACTTAGTGTAAGCCTCCTAGTGACAGCAGCATAACCCATGGTCCTGTGTCCCCCAATGAAGACTCAGAGAAAGAGATTTTACGGTGAGTACACAAAAATCCTTCTTTTTAGGGTCAGCAAGGTCCTTGATGGTCTCCTCGTTGTGCAGGTGTTAACAGGTCAGCTTGGAGCTCTTTCCTGTCCTAGGGTCCTGTACCCCGTTGGTGCGTAGTTCTGGGAGTACTCCACCGGCAACTACTCTCCTGGGTACCAGGTCACCGTTAACCCCGTGTCAGAATGTCTCCTCTCAAACTTCTCTCAACTCTCTACAGTCTTCCTGTGTTCTCACTGTCCTCAGTCCGCCCCTCCCACCTGGTCAACTAGTGGACTGGACTAGATCCACCTCTAGGCGGCCATCCATTGGCCCGACCCTAGCTGGGTACCATTGTATGGGGGATTGTTGGGGAAAACTGGGATTACCTGGGTTTTTGGTGTTACCGGCACTGGATCTCCGGTTCCCTAAGGGGGTAGGCCCCGCATCCTTGTGGGGATGCAGAACCTTGTAGCATCCTGAGGGCTTCAGGGGCGCTACAATATATTCAAATTACAAAGATACAGAAATATTGATATATCTGAAATTCAAACAATATAAAAATGATACAGATTATTAATTCTATATTTATGTCCGGTTACAAGAAGCTGGAGGATACGATGGACATAAACCATTGGGAGTCTTTGGGTGATCAGTCAAAAAATTCCTCGACAGACCGTTGGAATATTGACCGAGAAACAATCTGCAGAGCAGCGGGTGTAATAATCTGCAGAATACACGTTCCCATTTCTGAGCCGTAGGTTTATACCAGGTCGCCCCGCTCCGTGCTGACACCTCCACGGGGGCTGAGCCGTCCCTGCTGCCGCCGCATATGTAAAGCGGAGGAAAGTAATGAAGTATCAGGTTTTTTTTATGAGAAGATTGACAGGACGACATCGGGTTTTAAGGAGGTAAATCTCACTCATAAATTTAATCTTCACCGCGAATGCAAATGAGGACGTCTCAAGAACATGACAATTTCTTCCAGGAATCTCATAAGCACAGCATTACTGAGAATTACAGCTTATTATTTCCAGCACATCGTTTTCATGGTTCCCTCACAGTCCGTGGACAATCAGTGATCAGTGACAATCAGTGATCAGAGGCGAGCCTATAGATCTGTTCATCCTGAGCCTCCAGGTTCATAAAACAAAATCCAGAAACACTGAGAAGACTTTCAAGCGCTTATGGACAAAGGAATAGAAGCCGATCAGGTGTGATACTGTCTGCTTAGTTGCTGTATCTAATCCAATCATATACGGCACTGTCTGCTCAGCAACTACATCTAACCGTACAATTTATGATACTGTCTGCTGTGTATCTAAACCCAATCATGTGCAATACTGCCTGCCTAGCTGCTGTAGCTAACCCTATCATGGGAGATACTGTCAGCATCCAATCATGTGAGATACTGTCTGCTGAGTAGCTATAGCTAATCCAATCATGCGGTATCTAATTCAACCGTATGTGATACTGTCTGCTTAGCTGCTGCATCTAATCTTATCATGTGAGAAACTGTCCGCTGAGTTGCTATAGCTAATCTAATCGTGCTGTATCTAATTCAGTCGTGTGTGATACTGTCTTCTTAGCTGCTGCATCTAATCTTATCATGTGTGATACTGCCTGCTTAGCTACTGTATCTAATGCTATCATGTGAGATATTGTCAGCTGAGTTGCTATATCTAATCCAATAGTGCGGTATCTAATTCAATCGTGTGTGATACTGTCTGCTTAGCTGCTGTATCTAATCCTATCATGTGAGATACTGTCATCTGAGTTGCTATAGCTAATCCAATCATGTGCTGTATCTAAGTCAATCATGTGTGATACTGTCTGCTTAGCTGCTGCATCTAATCCTATCATGTGTGATACTGTCTGCTTAGCAGCTGTAGCTAATACTAGCATGTGTGATACTGTCTGCTGTGCTGTGTATCTAATACCAATCATGTGCAATACTGCCTGCTTAGCTGCTGTATCTAATCCAATCAGGTGATGCACTGTCTTCTAATCTGCTGTATCTACTCCTACCCAATCCCATGTGATACTGATTGTTGAGCTGCTGTATCTAATCCTATGAATTGTTCTATTCCTAGGACCCATCAGGATTACTTCTTCATCATGTAATGTTACTGGAGAATATTCATCCCCTTTAATGCATGTACGAGTGATTTGATCCTCCCCTCGGTGACTGGCAGGCCATCTCCCCCCATGTTCCCACTTTTGGGGTGCAGCGTTCTACATGAGAAGAAGCATTATCTGTAATTGATGTGATCGCTGGATCGCTCCGCTGGAATTTCATCTTCTGTCGGAGACGTCGCTTTATCCTATGAAATCTCCGGGGACCTGGCATTTAATTGCAGAAATTGTAAAGATGAAGCTGTGTACATCTGTTCTCTGCCACAGATCAATAGGGATGTGTTATTCAAAAACTTCGATGGATTATGCCAGGTCCGGGGGACGCGCTTCATATCAGGGAATGGCTAACATTCAGCTGAGGCTCTGCGATAATGTAACCCGGGGAAGTGAGATCCAACATAGGCTGTGGCCCCTGTACGTCTGTCACATCAAGAGCTGCATTTATAATACTGCACCATTTTGGCACTTCACATCTCAAATGATAACTGTCTGCTGAGCTGCAGTGCTGGAGATGTAGACATTGTGGGATTGAACTAAATTCAATTATGATGACTTGCTGTCACACGGTGTTTGGCTTTAAACTCACCCAGTGTCATGGCGGCATTAGACTTTGCTCTGACACTCCACACTATGCTTTCTCTGGTGCTTCCGAGTAACATAGGCAGGCTCGGGCATCGACCAGCTGTGTGCTCATTAGTGGTCTGACTAGCAGGAGTTAATTCCTGATAGCCTGCTGGTCAGCTTTTTCATCAGATGTTGCAGGAGACCTATCACAGGTAATTCCTCACTTTTTGAAATGGAGGAATCTGTCTTCCTATGCCGACTATAGCTTTTGCTAATCTGGTTCATGTGCTGTTGTGTTCCTGGTGCTGGTTCTTTATGGTTTGCTGTGGAAATCCTCTCATTGTCTGGTTATTTCCTCCCGGCTCAACAGTAAACTGAGGTGTAGTCAGGTAACAGTCCGTGGTCAGAATTCCAGCAGAGCACATCGGTACAGGGAACAAGCGAGGAATAGTCAGACAATGGTCCAGGGTCAGATAACAATGATAAGAACAGGAAGAAAACAGAAACACAGGGCAACAACAGCACTACTCACCAGAATGTATGACTGGCAGAGTTCTGGGAGAGACTGCTCAGCTAAGAAGCTGGGCAATCACTGGGAAGAGTAAGCACTTCCCAGAAGCAGACAGAATACATGTGTGAAGCCCCGAGAACGCTGTGTCGGTGCATTACCTTCAGGGACTCCACTCTGCTGAATCCTGTCACAGGTAGGAAATCTTCTATTTGTCGTGACGGCACTCTCAGAATTGCGGTCAGTGGTGACCGCCACTGCAGGTTGAGGGTCGCCTGGGGCTGATGGTGTGTGCAGTCAGTTGGGATAGCCTCCTGAGAGTAAGGCAAGCCCCAGGGCCCTGTATAGGTGTGTAGAACCACAAGGCGCAGAATAACTCCACACAAGCAGGATGTCTTTCAGGGGTTTTACTCACAGTTGATGGCAGGGTGAGTAACCCGGGCGTAGCTGGGATGAACCAGGCTGGAACCAGGTATCCTTCAGGCTGACTTCTGATGGTGACTACCAACTCGCCTTCCTTAGCCCTTGGTGGTTTGGGGTAACCCCGACTTTTAGTCCCTATGGGGGTCACCCAGGGAAGTTGCTGAAGCCTCTCTCCCCTTCGTTTGCCGTTTGCTTGTTGCCTGGACCAGATCACTCCAGCTGCTTGCCTCCTGTGAACTATGGGCCCTAACTGTGGCTACGTGGCTGCGGCTTTTGGGTGTTGTGGTGTGGGCTTTGAGGGCCCCACACCGGCAGGTTTAGCAAGGAAAAGTGGATCTATCCCCGCTCCGGGATCTGCCGCCCGTTTGGGCCTGGTACTCCCTAGCAGTCTCCTTACTTCCCACTCTGTGCTCTCTCTTTAGCTGGAGACGGGTTTCGGGTAGCACTCCTAGGTGACCGTTCTCCCCCGTCGGTAGCCACTGCGCGGGCGCTGTCAGACTGCAACAGCCCCAGGGGTAGGGGTCAGCTCCTCTCGGAGCTCCCTGGACTCTGCACTGAACCGGCTCACTGCTCCTCCTCTCCTGTTCTTGCCTACGCCACCTAGCAACCAGGCTCTCTTACCACACCCCTTTAGAGGAGATGGAGGCTTTTGGCCCCCTCCACTATTCCAGTGAAGGTGAAGGCTTTTCCCCCTCCTGGGATCCCCAGGGGTCCTCTCATAGGTACATGTGTGAGACCTGATCACTATGCGCCTGTGTAGTCACACCTCGGTCAGCCTTCTGGATTACCTGTATTGTACTGTCCCCAGCATGGGTGCAGTACTCAGTGGTGCCTGACCAGGTCAGGGGCGCCACATTCCCCCTTAGTTATCACCAGCACGTCCTCGGGCTGCAAGACAACATTTTAAAATGCATAAAACAGTAAAAACATGGTAAAACATTTAAAACCACCAGGTACCATACATCACCACCCTCCACCCACAAGTCCGTTAACCCACCCAAAACCCTCTCACGTTGGCCGCGCCTTCAGCCACTTCTGGCAGGATGTAGAGGCGGCTTTCATGGTCTGGTGGTCTTCAGGGCATACCTGGCCTGGTGAAGCCGCGCCTTCAGCCACTTCTGGCAGGATCCAGAGGCGGCCTCCACAGTTGGTGCTGACCAGGTACCCTCTTTGTGGTGGAGAGCCAGACCCCATAAACAGGCATGCTCTCTGGTTGCAGGTAAGCCAAGGCCCTATATACGGACGTGCTCCCTGGTTGCAGACGAGCCAAGCCCCTAAACAGGCTGACGCTGGTGGTGGTGGTGCCCTCTGGTGTAACTATTTACACTGCGAGAGTTTGTGGCTATAGCCAGTTCATAGCCTTAAGGTTCATTTCTCACATTAGTTTATGTGGGCACATTGCTTAAACTTGAAAACGTTGCAAAACTTCAAACTTGTCAAACTGGGAACTTCTATGCTTCTTTCTGTACTTTATGTGGATTCCTCCTCACCAGGGCTTGGGCCTGTAGGGCTGTGGCACCTGTTGGTTTCTCGATCTCTTTCTTCTTCCGTGTCTGTTTCTTTTTCTTTAGGACATGGTGTTACATCTAGCGCATACCAGCCTCTTTCGCCTTGATGCATGGTAAACTGCACTGTGTCTCCCATCCTTAGGTTTCTTCCAGGATGTCCTCTGGGCAAATGAGCTCTAACGTCTCTTCTGTTGACAAAAATGCCTTCTTTCATACCAGGTGCTACGATGAAGCCGTATCCTGATTTTAGGCTAAAATCTTCGACTACTCCTCGACAAAGGGGTCCTCTGACCTGGGCTTTGGCTCTTCTCAGGAACCGTTTCTCCTCTAGGTCTCTGGCCGTTATGTCATCTCTCTGCTCTGGGGACTGCGGTGCAGGGAAAGACTGGGTTCTGTTACGGCGCCGTGTCTTGCGGGCTGGATTCTGCGAGGTACAGCTTACAAGCTCCCAGGTGAGGCTTTTGGGCAGATCTTCTTCAGCAGACGGTGTTAGGTCTTCCTCATCCCAGCGGGAATATGGCAACATCTCCGGCTCTGGGCATGGATCCACTGCTGGTGGCTCCTGAGTCAGCTCCTCAGCTTCCTGGCCTCCCCTCCCCCTTAGTTCTTCTGAGCACTCCGGTGGTGGCAGTGCTGGGGATGGGTGCTCCTCAGCCGGCCCAGGCGGGGATCTCTTCGGCATGGTTGCTGCAGGAGTCGTCTTGGGGGTATGCGGAGGGAGCATGTACCGGTCCACCATCTCCTGTGGGAACTTGGCCTCCAGGTCAGCCTTCAGCTGCCAGTATGCGGGGTCCTCACCTACCAGGGACTTCCTAGCAGGGACTTCCTTAGACTGGGGAGCGGTGTCTGCTCTGGCCTTGCAGGCCGGGGTAAACAATGGTACGTCTGTCTTTTCTTGGCGGGCCGCGCCCGATATGGCGGCGGCCTGGTCTTGGCGGGCCGCGCCTGGCATGGCGGCAGCCTGGATGGGCGTTTCTGGCGCAGCTTGGATCGGCGTCGCAGCTGCGATGGGGTCTTTGCAGGCTGGGCTGGGCGTCGCTGCAGCGATCTGGGCTTGGCGGGCCGCACCTGACGGGGCTGCGGCCTGGTTCAGCACCTCACTTGCGGCGCAGACGAGCGTTGCGGCTGCGGTAGGGTCTCGGCGGGCCGGGCCTAGCATGGCGGCGGCCTGGGTCAGCGTCACACCTGCGGCGCGGATGAGGGTCGCGGTGGCAGCCGGTTCTCTGCGGGCCGGACTGGGCGTCGCTGCAGGGACCGGGTCTTGGTGGGCCGAGCAGGGCATCGCTGCGGCGGCCTGAGCTTGGCGGGCTGCACCTGGCGTGGCTGCGGCCTGCTTCAGCGTCGCCGCGCCGGACGCCTCTTCAGGGACCGCGGACGTGGCAGCAGGGGTCGGGGCACTCGCGCTGGCAGGGGCATCACTGGACTCACCCATCGGTGGCAGCATCGGGGTCTGAGTCGTCACCGCCCGGTCTGGCACTCGGCGCGCGGCTCTCTCTTCGTAGGCCTGAACCGCCGCGGTCATTCCCAGGAACTCCGCACGTCCCTCTCTGATCAGCCTTCCGACCCTGGCCTCCAGTTGATCGCAGAACTCGGCGAGCTCCCGACACCACCAGGCAGCGGAGCCTGGCTCTGGGTCTCTGCATTCAGACGCCATTTTCTCTAACAACAAGCTGCTGGCTTCTTTTCCGTTCCGCCGTCTCTGGACGCTTCCGCTCTCTTCACTTGCGAGGTCAGGACTCTGCAGGGGATCTCTGGGTAGCCACACCTCTTCGTGGGCGGTAACTTCTCCCAGCGCGGGCTGCTGTTGTTTTTCAGCGCGCTTTTCATGGTGGCAATATGGCGGCGCTTCCAATTTTCCAAGCGGACCGCCCAGGCACATGGTCACCTGTCTGAACAGGTCTAGTCCTTATCCTGTTCGTGACGCCAGATGTGAAGCCCCGAGAACGCTGTGTCGGTGCATTACCTTCAGGGACTCCACTCTGCTGAATCCTGTCACAGGTAGGAAATCTTCTATTTGTCGTGACGCCACTCTCAGAATTGCGGTCAGTGGTGACCGCCACTGCAGGTTGAGGGTCGCCTGGGGCTGATGGTGTGTGCAGTCAGTTGGGATAGCCTCCTGAGAGTGAGGCAAGCCCCAGGGCCCTGTATAGGTGTGTAGAACCACAAGGCGCAGAATAACTCCACACAAGCAGGATGTCTTTCAGGGGTTTTACTCACAGTTGATGGCAGGGTGAGTAACCCGGGCGTAGCTGGGATGAACCAGGCTGGAACCAGGTATCCTTCAGGCTGACTTCTGATGGTGACTACCAACTCGCCTTCCTTAGCCCTTGGTGGTTAGGGGTAACCCCGACTTTTAGTCCCTATGGGGGTCACCCAGGGAAGTTGCTGAAGCCTCTCTCCCCTTCGTTTGCCGTTTGCTTGTTGCCTGGACCAGATCACTCCAGCTGCTTGCCTCCTGTGAACTATGGGCCCTAACTGTGGCTACGTGGCTGCGGCTTTTGGGTGTTGTGGTGTGGGCTTTGAGGGCCCCACACCGGCAGGTTTAGCAAGGAAAGGTGGATCTATCCCCGCTCCGGGATCTGCCGCCCGTTTGGGCCTGGTACTCCCTAGCAGTCTCCTTACTTCCCACTCTGTGCTCTCTCTTTAGCTGGAGACGGGTTTCGGGTAGCACTCCTAGGTGACCGTTCTCCCCCGTCGGTAGCCACTGCGCGGGCGCTGTCAGACTGCAACAGCCCCAGGGGTAGGGGTCAGCTCCTCTCGGAGCTCCCTGGACTCTGCACTGAACCGGCTCACTGCTCCTCCTCTCCTGTTCTTGCCTACGCCACCTAGCAACCAGGCTCTCTTACCACACCCCTTGAGAGGAGATGGAGGCTTTTGGCCCCCTCCACTATTCCAGTGAAGGTGAAGGCTTTTCCCCCTCCTGGGATCCCCAGGGGTCCTCTCATAGGTACATGTGTGAGACCTGATCACTATGCGCCTGTGTAGTCACACCTCGGTCAGCCTTCTGGATTACCTGTATTGTACTGTCCCCAGCATGGGTGCAGTACTCAGTGGTGCCTGACCAGGTCAGGGGCGCCACACATGACTGCGCTGTCATTCAGCTCACTGATAGCTCAGCACGCCCAGATACCAGTCATACAATCCTAGACGCACTGTGCGGAGAATCGTGACACCCTATATCCTTATGACAATGGCGCTGCACACACTCTCTATGTTGGTCACAGCCCTTCTCATGGATACCTCTCAATGTCCTGCATTTGCTTGCCTTGTCACTTTGCACACTTTTGTGGCCTACCCTTCAGTCACCTCTTTACTCTCCCTCACACAGAGAGAACGGTCTTTTAGCCCTTTCTGGTGAGGCCGCAATCCACTCACTCTAAAGGCCCTGTCACACACAGAGATAAATCTTTGGCAGATCTGTGGTTGCAGTGAAATTGTGGACAATCAGTGCCAGGTTTGTGGCTGTGTACAAATGGAACAATATGTCCATGATTTCACTGCAACCACAGATCTGCCAAAGATTTATCTCTGTGTGTGACGGGGCTTTAGGCATTAGCTTTAAGGCTCTTCTGATGTGTCCCAAGTGGCTATCTCTGTATACCAACAAGAAGAAAGTTTCACTGCTCATCTCTGCTTTAGTAGACATTTTCCTGTAATGTTGGTACTCTCACAAAGGTGGGCTGTTTTCTAGTACATTGGACAAAGTATGCTTTATTGCTCCTCTGTACCCTCTATAGGTTCTAAGTTAGTGCACCTTATAGCAAGAGCTTACTCACACCCATTGCTAGCTATCTGTGGCGCTGGCATTCTCTGAGTCTTTTTCCCTTGAATGTTGGTACTATCACATAGGTGGGATGTTTTCTAGTACTTTGGACAAACCACGCTTTATTGCTCCTCTGTAGCCCTCTATAGTTCTACGTTGGTGCACCTTATAGCAAGTGTCGCGGGCAGAGGAGGGGATGTGGCGCTCACCCACTGCTCGGGTCCGGCTACTGCTGCTGCTGCTCGGTGGTGGCTCGAGCGGTGGGCCGGATCCCGGGGTCTCGAGCGGCGTTCCTCGCCCGTGAGTGAAAGGGGGTTTGGTGTGTGGTTTGGGGGATTTATTGTCCGTGACGCCACCCACGGTTGTGGTGAAGTTGTGACACCACCGCTGCTCTGGACGGGGATCCCGGGAGCGATGACAGGGAGCAGCTTGGATGTTGGTTCTCCCCTCCGTGGGTAGGAGGTTGGTTGTCCGGGGCCCCGGTGAGGGTTTGGGGATAGCAGGCGGGTTACGGGGCCTGGTGAGGTGCAGGGTCGCGGGGGCAGCACTGTGCCGCACAGCACGATGGTACTCACTCAGCCAGTAATTCACACAGAGTCTCTGGTCAAACAAACGGCTGGATGGACGGGCCCCACAGGCGGCTGCGGTGTTTCTCCTCCCGGCAGGTTGATGGTGACTGCCTTTCCCTGCACCTGTGTTGTGTTATGGTCCCAAAGGCTTCCACCGGTAACCCGCTCCCCAGCTTGGATGGATGCTGAGGAGCCCTTTTGCCCGCAGGCTCTGGCCCTGGGAACTGTAGCCTTGGCGGTGACTGCGTTTCCTTCTACGGTGTGAGCTGTTGCCTTCAATCGGGTCTTGCCTGCTGGGAAACCCCGGAGGTTCCCTTCGCTAATGGATTTGACCGGTTGACTCCTAGCCTGGTCGGGGTCCGTAGGCCCTGCCGGATGGTGCTGGCTTCTCTTTACTCCCCGATCCGGTACCCGCCGGGCCACCGCCCGTCCACGGTCCATACGGTTTGCTCCAATTAGCCTCTCCTGCAGACGGTCACCACCGTCTGCAACCTTGCTGAGTGCCCAGGCCACACACCCGGACACGGTCAGTCTCCTCTGCTACCACTTTCCTCTCCAGAACTCAACTGTCAACTCTTCCCGCCTCCAGGACTGTGAACTCCTCGGTGGGCGGGGCCAACCACCTGGCCCACCCCCTGGTGTGGACATCAGCCCCTGGAGGAAGGCAACAAGGATTTGTGTTTGGCTTCAGTGTGCCTACCGGGGTGTGGGGTGTGTTGGTGTAGTACCTGTGACGACCTGGCTTGTCCAGGGCACCACACAAGTGCTTACTCACACCACTGCTAGCTATCTGTGGTGCTGGCATTCTCTGAGTCTTTTTCCCTGTAATGTTGGTACTCTCACATAGGTGGGCTGTTTTCTAGTAGTTTTGACATACCATGCTTTATTGCTCCTCTGTAGCCCTCTATAGGTTCTAAGTTAGTGCACCGTATAGCAAGTGCTTACTCACACCCACTGCTAGCTATCTGTGGCACTGGCATTCTCTGAATCTTTTTCCCTGTAACGTAGGTGAGCTGTTTTTTAGTACTTTGGACAAACCACGGTTTATTGCTCCTTTGTAGCCTTCTTTAGGTTCTAAGTTAGTACACCATATAGCAAGTACTTACACCCACTGCTAGGAATCTGTGGCGTTTGCATTTTTTGAATCTTTTTCCCTATAATGTTGGTACTCTCACATAGGTGGGCTGTTTTCTAGTACATTGGATAAACCATGCTTTATTGCTCCTTTGTAGCCCTCTATAGGTTCTAAGTTGGTGCACCTTATAGTAAGAGATTACTCACACCCACTGCTAGCTATCTGTAATGCTGGCATTCCTATAATGTTGGTACTCTCACGTAGGTGGGCTGTTTTCGCGTACTTTGGACAAACCATGCTTTATTGCTCCTCTGTAGCCCTCTATAGGTTCTATAGCAAGTGCTCACTCACACCCACTGCTGGCTATCTGTGTCGCTGGCATTCTCTGGGCACAACCTCTTCCTGTGCTATCTCTGTGTCTGACTTTTCCAGCCATATACTACTCAAGCGTCAGGTCTCCGGTTCATTGGGCCAGTGTATATCCTACAATCCATCATGTATTTCCAGTTTGGTGGGTCTCGGGGACACCGGGCAGTCATGTTCAGGACGTTTCCGATGTCGTCGTCTTTTGTAAACTGCGTCTGAAATGACAGCAAAGCAAATTATCCATCCCAGCGTGATTTATCTGCTCGCGGAGCCCGCACAAATAGGCGGCTTCTCTTCATCTAATTAAAATTCCCAAGCTTGAATAACTGTTATCGTGTATAGTCACAAAGATAAATGGATTATCAGATCAAAAGATACATATTGTATATTCACAGGGGCACCGCTGTCCGGTGCACACAATGGAGACGCGATCGGATATTTAATCATTGCTCGGGAACGAAGATTTGGAGAGTTGAGGATTCGGGCGCACCTCTGAATGCTGAGCTCTATGGGGGAGATCTGCACAGAAACTGCCGCCTTTGATACAAAATTATAGAAGATCTCACAAAGTGCGAGAAGAAACCTTCATTACTCCATGGGACGTCTTACAGAAGCTTCTCAAGTCACAAATTCTTATCAGACAGGCAGTAATTGTAACGTTACCTTCACCATCAGATAGTAATAGATACATTTTATTCAGAATGATCATCCGGTATGTCCTAGGGATATAGTGTAATAGTATATAACTACTGCTGCCTATATACAAAATATAATGAATGAACAAAAAAGTCTACAGCTCACCTGCTGCCCGGACTGCTCAGCCTTGCGGGTGCCTGGGATCCCACGGTCTATCCTGACCGGTAGCAGAGATGTGGAAGGAAGAGGGAGAGGGAGTGATCCATAAATGGATGTGACCATAGAGTAAGTCTACCTGAAAAAGTGGCCATGATTATCCCCGTTTACCTGGAATGTGTTAATATTAGGTTTCCCTGTCCCTCCCGATTTATCAATCAGCTTAATGTTCATTTTATCGCTGTTCCCCTTGTGTTCTGTTTAATAATTGACTGTAAAATGGCGTATCCTTGGATGGAAAAAATTCATAAAGGATGTATAGACTTAGAACTTATACACCTAAATTATTCCCCATTTTATATGCTAACAAAAATTTGTGAAAATTTATTTATAAGATTATAAGATTATAATACAACATGGGGTTAGCACAAAAATACTCCAGAGCATTAATATAATTATTGAATTCTATCTATTGTTAATTCCGAAAATGAAGTGTCCTTAATGGGGGGGGGGGGGGGAAATGAAATGCCGTAGCTGTCCAATGATAGAGGGACCAGAAATGGCGCTGGAAAAGCCTAATTAATCAATAATTAATCAAGATCCCCGCATATGACTAGCCAAAGATTTGGTATTTTCTATTCCATATATCATATATCCTCCCTTCATAAGTTTATGTACTTACGTATTTATGTGCACGGTTTTCCAATCTGTAGTTTGGATTTTTTTGTGTTTTCAGTTGAAAACAAATTTACTGAATATGGTGAGGTTTTTTGAATATATGTTTATTATAACTTGTAACAGTAATTTCAACCGAATAGAGCTAGAGAACTTTCAGACACTCATCTGCCTTTTCCTTTTCACCTCTTTCTTCGTTCTCCCTTTCTGTTGTAATTAACACATTTTTTCCACACATTTTCTTACCCCTCCCTTCTTCTCACCTAATGAGTAAGCCTATTTCAGTAGCTCTCTTGGATTCATGAGACACTTATGACTAAGGACTAGTTGGTTTTATTGTCAGTCCGAAACACGTAAAGCCCTCATAATTGTGCCTTTACCATGCAAACTATTTTTCGGTCTTCACTATGTTTTTAAAGATGTACCAATAAAGACTCGAATGTTTTAAACTAAGGAGGACTCGTGCTGGATCACTCCCTCTCCCTCTTCCTTCCACATATATACAAAATATACCTACTATAATACTGCTCCTATGTACAAGAATATAACTACTATAATACTGTTCCTATGTACAAGAATATAACTACTATAATACTGCCCCTATTTACAAGAATATAACTACTGTAATACTGCCCCCTATGTACAAGAATATAACTACTATAATACTGCTCCTATGTACAAGAATATAACTACTATAATACTGCTCCTATGTACAAGAATACAACTACTATAATACTGCCCCTATGTACAAGAATATAACTACTATAATACTGCCCCTATGTACAAGAATATAACTACTATAATACTGCCCTATGTACAAGAATATAACTACTATAATACTGCCCCCTATGTACAAGAATATAACTACTATAATACTGCCCCCTATGTACAAGAATATAACTACTATAATACTGTTCCTATGTACAAGAATATAACTACTATAATACTGTTCCTATGTACAAGAATATAACTACTATAATACTGCCCCTATGTACAAGAATATAACTACTGTAATACTGCCCCCATGTACAAGAATATAACTACTATAATACTGCTCCTATGTACAAGAATATAACTACTATAATACTGCCCCCTATGTACAAGAATATAACTACTATAATACTGTTCCTATGTACAAGAATATAACTACTATAATACTGCTCCTATGTACAAGAATATAACTACTATAATACTGCTCCTATGTACAAGAATATAACTACTATAATACTGTTCCTATGTACAAGAATATAACTACTATAATACTGTTCCTATGTACAAGAATATAACTACTATAATACTGTTCCTATGTACAAGAATATAACTACTATAATACTGTTCCTATGTACAAGAATATAACTACTATAATACTGCCCCTATGTACAAGAATATAACTACTATAATACTGTTCCTATGTACAAGAATATAACTACTATAATACTGCTCCTATGTACAAGAATATAACTACTATAATACTGCCTCCTATGTACAAGAATATAACTACTATAATCCTGCTCCTATGTACAAGAATATAACTACTATAATACTGCTCCTATGTACAAGAATATAACTACTATAATACTGTTTCTATGTACAAGAATATAACTACTATAATACTGCCCCTATGTACAAGAAAATAACTACTATAATACTGCCCCTATGTACAAGAATATAACTACTATAATACTGCCCCCTATGTACAAGAAAATAACTACATTAATACAGCCCCCTATGTACAAGAATATAACTACTATAATACTGTTCCTATGTACAAGAATATATCTACTATAATACTGCCCCTTATGTACAAGAGTATATCTACTATAATACTGCCCCCCTATGTACAAGAATATAACTACTATAATACTGCCCCTATGTACAAGAATATATCTACTATAATACTGCCCCTTATGTACAAGAGTATAACTACTATAATAATGCCCCCTATGTACAAGAATGTAACTACTATAATACTGCCCCCTATGTATGTTAGGGCCAGGTGGACGGGCAGACCCAGGAGGTGGATCCACTGGGCTGAACACCTCACCGAAGGCAAGGTGCCCGGTAGCCGGAGCACTACGGGTAGCAGGACAGTCCGTTCAGAGGTGTGGAGTGTAGAAGTCCCTGGGACCACGGTGTCACTGAAGGTAGTCCGGGTGACGGAGCTCAGGTTCGGAGGCCGAGATGACGTCAGGCAGAGTCCGGAACCGATGGAGCGAGAAGACGGGTCACCACAGGGATCGGAGATGGTATGAACTGACGGGATGGCAGACCGTCACCGTTCGGGGTTCGGGTATCGTCAGGACCGGTTGGCGAGGCAGGAGCGGCTCTAGGAGAGAGATAGGTAAGTATACCACAAAGACACAAGGAGACCTGACTCCTAGCTTAGCAAAACACGAAGAACAGGCCCCGCCCACTTGGAAAGGATCTCCCTATATCCCTATATACCCTGTACCTGATTCTTCAATATCCTGTTTGAGGACACTGGCCCTTTAAGAGAGGGTCAATGACCGCGCGCGCGCCCTAATGCGCATGCGCGAGGCCCGGGTGCCAGAAGCCAGAGCAGGGAGCGGTGAATAGGAGGCAGGAGAGCCGGGCTGGGGCAGAGTTGCCGACGGGCGCCGGGAGCGGGGACCGGGCTGCCTGGGGACCGCAGGTGATGGGGCATGGAGGCTGTGGAGCGGGGGACGTCTGGCAGAGGAGCCGGGGAGCGAGGCAGGGGAGCCGGGGAGCGTGGCAGGGGAGCGTGGCAGGGGAGCCGGAGAGCGTGACAGGGGAGCCGGGGAGCGTGACAGTACCCCCTCCCCCACGCCCCCCTCCCCGCAACCGGGACAGGAAGGCACGTATCAGGGGAGTACCCACATTCTCCCGGGGTTCCCAGGACCTATCCTCAGGACCATACCCCGCCCAGTCCACCAGGAAGAACTGTCGGCCCCGCACGGTTTTCATGGCCACGATATCCCTTACCGCATAGACGTCATCATCAGCAATAGGAGGAGGAGCAGAACTGGCAACAGCGGAGAAGGGACCAAGGACAACCGGCTTGAGCAGGGAGACGTGGAAGGAGTTGGGTATTCTCATCGTGGCCGGGAGCTGCAGCTTGTAGGAGACCTCATTGATTTTGCTGAGGACTTTAAACGGCCCGATGTAGCGAGGACCCAGCTTGTATGACGGTAGCTTCAATCAGACGTACTTGGAAGCAAGCCAGACGAGATCTCCTGGAGAGAAACACGGAGGATCCAGACGCCTCTTGTCTGCGTGTCTCTTCATCCGCAGGGAAGCACGTCCAAGAGACGTCTTGACAGAGTCCCAAATTGTTGTAAAGTCACGGACTACAGCATCAGCAGCAGGGACATCCGAGGAAGAGGATACAGGTAAAGGGACGGAAGGCTGAAGTCCGTACATGATATGGAAGGGAGAACTGGAGGAGGACTCACTGACGTGGTGGTTATGGGAGAATTCAGCCCAGGGAAGGAGCGTGGACCAGTCGTCGTGATGGGCGTTAACGTAGTGACGTAAGAAGGAGGTCAAGATCTGATTGACTCGTTCCACTTGGCCATTCGACTGAGGATGGTAGGAAGTCCAGAGCCACTCCCAGATGTTTGCAGAGGGCCCTCCAGAAGCGGGAGGTAAACTGAGTTCCTCTGTCGGACACAATGTGTGATGGAAAGCCATGCAACCGGAAGATGTGCTGTATGTAGGCGTCAGCGAGTTCCTGGGCAGAGGGCAGTCCAGCCATAGGGACGAAATGAGCCATTTTGGAGAACCGATCCACCACGACCCACATGACTGTGTGTCCGGAGGACAGGGGCAAGTCCGTAATAAAGTCCATTGCAATGTGTTGCCACGGAACGGAGGGTATAGGCAGAGGCAGAAGACGGCCATATGGCAGGTGTTTGGGCGTCTTGTTCCTGGCACAAGAGGAGCAGGCTGAGACAAAAGAAGCGACGTCCGTGCGAAGGGATGGCCACCAGTAGTGACGTACAATTGTACTCCATGTTTTCTTCTGACCAGCATGGCCGGCTATTTTCGAGGCATGGCCCCAGTGCAACACTTTTTGCCTGTCAGTCTCAGAGACATAGGTCTTCCCGGGCGGTATCTGGGCCAGGGTGACAGGGGCCACCGGAACGATTTTACTTGGGCAGATAATTGGCTGGGATGTCTCCTCCTCCTGTTCCATGGTCATGAATGACCTGGACAAGCCATCTGCTCGCACATTCTTGTCCGCGGGTCGAAAATGGAGCTGAAAATCGAACCTGGCAAAGAACAAGGACCACCTGGCCTGCCGTGGGTTCAGTCGCTGAGCGGACCGCAGTTATTCCAGGCTCTTGTGGTCCGTGTAAATGATCACGGGGTACACTGCTCCCTCCAGAAGGTAGCGCCATTCCTCCAGAGCCAGTTTGACTGCTAATAGCTCTCGGTCACCGATGGTGTAGTTGCGTTCAGGCGCTGAGAAGCCCTTGGAGTAGAAACCGCAAGTAACCATCTTCCCGGAGGAGGACTTCTGCATGAGCACTGCTCCGGCTCCCGAGGAGGAGGCATCCACCTCCAAGGTGAACTGTCGGTTTAACTCAGGACGGTGGAGCACAGGGGAAGAAGCAAATGCCTGTTTCAGGGAGCCAAACGCGGCGTCGGCCGCAGGTGACCAGTCCTTTGGATTAGCCCCCTTCTTGGTCAAGGCGGAGAGAGGTGCAGTCAGGGCAGAGAAGTGAGGGATGAACTGACGGTAATAGTTTGCGAATCCAAGAAAGCGTTGGATTGCTTTCAGTCCGGAAGGAGGGGGCCAGTTGAGAATGGAAGAGACCTTCTCCGGGTCCATCTGCAGACCGGTATCGGAGATTACGTAACCCAGGAAGGGAAGAGAAGACTGCTCGAAGACGCACTTCTCGTACTTGGCGTACAGGCGATTCTCTCTCAGTCTTTGTAGTACCAGCTGCACGTTCTCTCTGTGGGTCTGGAGGTCCGGAGAGAAGACCAGGATGTCATCCAAATATACCACCACACAGACGTAGAGAAGGTCCCGGAACACGTCGTTCACCAATTCCTGAAAGACTGCTGGTGCGTTACACAGGCCGAAGGGCATCACACAATATTCATAGTGCCCATCGCGAGTATTGAATGCGGTCTTCCATTCGTCCCCAGAGCGGATGCGGACCAGGTTGTAGGCACCCCGAAGATCCAACTTGGTAAACACACGAGCTCCTCTAAGCCGATCAAACAATTCGGGGATGAGCGGCAGGGGGTATTTATTTTTCACGGTGATTTGGTTCAATCCCCGGTAGTCAATGCATGGGCGTAGGTCGCCCTCTTTCTTCTTAACGAAGAAGAAGCCTGCTCCAGCAGGAGAGGAGGATCTCCGAATGAATCCCCTTGCCAGGTTCTCCGTGATGTAGGCAGACATGGCCCTTGTTTCAGCAGTAGACAGAGGATATATCCGTCCTCGAGGTGGTGTAGTTCCCGGGAGTAGGTCGATGGCACAGTCATAGGGACGATGTGGCGGCAGTACCTCTGACTCCTTTTTATCAAAGACGTCCACGAAGGACCAATAGGCCGAGGGCAGTCCCGGTAGGGACTCCGGAACCGGAGGTCGTCGGATGGGCTGTATAGTCTTCAGACAGTTCTCGTGGCAAGAGGAGCCCCATCGGGTGATTTCACCGGTACACCAGCTGACTGACGGTTCGTGTGTCCGTAACCAGGGGAGTCCCAGCAGGATTTGATGAGACATGTGTGGGAGGATGTAGAGAGCGATGTTCTCGGTGTGCAGGGCACCGATACGTAGTTCCACCGGCTTGGTGATCCACGAGATGGTGTCAGAGAGGGGTCTCCCATCCACAGAGGCAATCACGAGGGGTTTGTCGAGTGGAGTAACAGGCACCTGGTACTTGTCCACCGTGGCCTGCTGGATGAAATTGCCTGCTGCCCCGGAATCGAGGTACGCCTCGGCCGTGAACCGCGTCTCTCTCGTTGTTACTTGAACAGTCCACGTAACCGGGTCTGAGAGAGTCCCAGCACCTAGGGTGGCCTCTCCTACCAACCCTAGGCTTTGGAGTTTCCCGGCCTCTCTGGACAGGAACGTAGCAGGTGTGTGCCCTCTCCGCAGTAGAAGCAGAGGCCCTTGGCGAGCCGTTCTGCTCGGCGTTGTTCGGACTGCCGCAAACGGTCAATCTGCATGGGCTCGTGGACAGAGACACCAGACGACGCTGACTGAAGGACGGCGGGCTTCTGCGGAGGAGAGGAATGCCGTATCGGACGTCTCTCACGGGACACCTCTTTGGATCGTTCTTAGAATCTGAGGTCCACGCGGGTGGCTAGTGCGATCAGGGCATCCAGGGTGGAAGGAACATCGCGGCCTGCCAGCTCGTCCTTAATACGGCTGGAGAGTCCTTCCCAGAAGGTGGCGGTGAGGGCTTCATTGTTCTAACCCAATTCTGAGGCCAAAGTGCGGAAGCGGATGGCATACTGCCCCACCGTCATGGTCCCCTGACGTAGCCTGAGGAGTGATGAGGCGGATGCGGCGGCACGTCCGGGTTCGTCAAAGGTGGTTCTAAACGCCTGAAGGAAGTCCTGGATGTTAGTGGTCACAGGGTCCTCCTTCTCCCACAAGGGGTTCATCCAGGCCAGTGCCTCACCCTCTAGATGGGACATCACAAATGCCACCTTGGCTTGGTCGGAGGCAAACAGGTGCGGAAGCAGCTTGAAATGGAGGGAGCACTGGTTTAAGAATCCTCTGCAGGTCTTGGGATCTCCGGCATATCTGGGTGGAGAGGCCAAGCGGAGTTTAGAAGCTTCCGAGGTAGCCGCCACGGGAACCGTGGCCGTGGACTGTGCAGTAGTAACCTGAGATGCCAGGGACGTGGCAGATGCTTGCAGCGTGTGCAGGTGGGTATCCACCGAGGACATGAAGGCAAGCATGCGGGACTGGGTCTCGCGCTGTCGTACGAGTTCCTGCTGCAAGGTGCCCAGCTGGGTCGCTAGTGCTTCGGCGGGATCCATGGCCTGTTCTTACTGTTAGGGCCAGGTGGACGGGCAGACCCAGGAGGTGGATCCACTGGGCTGAACACCTCACCGAAGGCAAGGTGCCTGGTAGCCGGAGCACTACGGGTAGCAGGACAGTCCGTTCAGAGGTGTGGAGTGTAGAAGTCCCTGGGACCACGGCGTCACTGAAGGTAGTCCGGGTGACGGAGCTCAGGTTCGGAGGCCGAGATGACGTCAGGCAGAGTCCGGAACCGATGGAGCGAGAAGACGGGTCACCACAGGGATCGGAGATGGTATGAACTGACGGGATGGCAGACCGTCACCGTTCGGGGTTCGGGTATCGTCAGGACCGGTTGGCGAGGCAGGAGCGGCTCTAGGAGAGAGATAGGTAAGTATACCACAAAGACACAAGGAGACCTGACTCCTAGCTTAGCAAAACACGAAGAACAGGCCCCGCCCACTTGGAAAGGATCTCCCTATATACCCTGTACCTGATTCTTCAATATCCTGTTTGAGGACACTGGCCCTTTAAGAGAGGGTCAATGACCGCGCGCGCGCCCTAATGCGCATGCGCGAGGCCCAGGTGCCAGAAGCCAGAGCAGGGAGCGGTAAACAGGAGGCAGGAGAGCCGGGCTGGGGCAGAGTTGCCGACGGGCGCCGGGAGCGGGGACCGGGCTGCCTGGGGACCGCAGGTGATGGGGCATGGAGGCTGTGGAGCGGGGGACGCCTGGCAGAGGAGCCGGGGAGCGAGGCAGGGGAGCCGGGGAGCGTGACAATGTACAAGAATATAACTACTATAATACTGCCTCTATGTACAAGAAAATAACTACTATAATACTGCCCCTATATACAAGAATATAACTACTATAATACTGCCCCCTATGTACAAGAATATAAGTACTATAATACTGCCCCCTATGTACAAGAATATAACTACTATAATACTGCCCTAATGTACAAGAATATAACTACTATAATACTGCCCCCTATGTACAGGAATATAACTACTATAATACTGCCCCCTATGTACAAGAATATAACTACTATAATACTGCCCCCCTATGTACAAAAATATAACTACTATAATACTGCCCCTATGTACAAGAATATAACTACTATAATAATGCTCCTATGTACAAGAATATAACTACTATAATACTGCCCCTATGTACAAGAATATAACTACTATAATACTGCCCCTATGTACAAGAATATAACTACTATAATACTGCCCCTATGTACAAGAATATAACTACTATAATACTGCCCCCTATGTACAAGAATATAACTACTATAATAATGCCCCTATGTACAAGAATATAACTACTATAATACTGCCCCCTATGTACAAGAATATAAGTACTATAATACTGCCCCTATGTACAAGAATATAACTACTATAATACTGCTCCTATGTACAAGAATATAACTACTATAATACTGCCCCCTATGTACAAGAATATAACTACTATAATACTGCCCCCTATGTACAAGAATATAACTACTATAATACTGCCCCCTATGTACAAGAATATAACTACTATAATACTGCCCCTATGTACAAGAATATAACTACTATAATACTGCCTCCTATGTACAAGAATATAACTACTATAATACTGCCTCCTATGTACAAGAATATAACTACTATAATACTGCCCCTATGTACAAGAATATAACTACTATAATACTGCCCCTATGTACAAGAATATAACTACTATAATACTGCCCCTATACACAGGAATATAACTGCTATAATACTGTTCTTGTACCTGTAATTGGCAGTGAATGTTTTGGGGCATTGTCATATGTTCTTGTATGAGCACCGGTGCTGTGGGTTTATCAGTTGGATACAATGTGACAATCACTATACGGGATCGCTGGTTATATTCAGTCACCATGAAATTGTTTAGGGGGTGTTTAGCATGGCAGTAATCCCGGCGAGCTGCAGGGGAACCCACGGGACGGGAGCCTGAAGACACAGTCCATCCATCAAGCATAATAACACGTCTCTATTTATGTGGCTGAGCGTTCCCCGCGCGGCACGTCCCGCAGAGCGGCGGCGGCTTCGATGAGAATCTCTCCATCTAGCGCTGAAATAAACAATGTATATGAACTGTCAGTGGAGGAGAACAGAATTGTCATAGCCGAGAAAACCTCTCTGGGATTGTCGCAATCAGAAACGTCTGCAAAGTGTCTACGGGAAGATGGGGCGCATAGTGATCCGACAGCGACAAATGTCAGCGCTGCACAACCGCGGCTCTATAGTATCCCTTTGTCTTCAGTCCATAAAAGACAATTGTGAATCAATTATATTGTATTGCCAATAATTTTTGGTTTTGACATGAACATCCAGAGGCTGTGGTGGCTGCTCTGGTCACCATACTTTACACTGCATCTTTGCTCCAATCAGGCACAGGTATGATCAGGGATTCCTCCTTAGCTGCAGTGGTGTAACTAGAGTTTGGTGGGCCTCGGTGCAAAGTTAGCACCTGGGCCCCCTCTCTAAGTACACCGACACTTGGGGTACGGGACAATAACACTCGGGGTACAGGATAATGACGCTGACACTTGGCTCTTTCCCTCAGCACCCAGCTTTCCTATGTTCTCATATCCATCTTGTCCTCGGCACCCAGCTTCCCCATGCTCTGCTATACATCTTTCTCTCAGCACCCAGCTTTCCTATGTTCTGATATCCATCTTGTTCTCGGCACACTGCTTCCCCATGCCCTGCTATATATCTTTCTCTCAGCACCCAGCTTTCCCATATCAGAGCATGGGAAAGCTGGGTGCTGAGAGAGGTATAGCAGAGCATGGGAAAGCTGGGTGCTGAGAGAGGTATAGCAGAGCATGGGAAAGCTGGATGCTGAGAGAAGATGTATATCAGAGCATGGGAAAGCTGGATGCTGAGAGAAGATGTATATCAGAGCATGGGAAAGCTGGGTGCTGAGAGATGTACAGCAGAGCATGGGAAAGCTGGGTGCTGAGAGATGTATAGCAGAGAATGGGAAAGCTGGGTGCTGAGAGATGTATATCAGAGCATGGGAAAGCTGGGTGCTGAGAGATGTATAGCAGAGCATGGGAAAGCTGGGTGCTGAGAGAAGATGTATATCAGAGCATGGGAAAGCTGGGTGCTGAGAGATGTATAGCAGAGAATGGGAAAGCTGGGTGCTGAGAGATGTATAGCAGAGCATGGGAAAGCTGGGTGCTGAGAGATGTATAGCAGAGCATGGGAAAGGTGGGTGCTGAGAGATGTATAGCAGAGCATGGGAAAGCTGGGTGCTGAGAGATGTATAGCAGAGCATGGGAAAGCTGGGTGCTGAGGGAAAGAGCCCTTTTCCCTCAGCACCAAACGTTCCCATCCCCTGATTGTAGCTTTGTCCCCTCTTGTATATAGTTCTCCAAATACTATATGGCCCCCACATAGCCTTCCATATAGTATAGAGGGTCCCACATAACCCTTCATATTAGAATGCAACTCCATAGTCCTCCATGTATTATAATGCATTTCCAAAAGTTCTCCATATATTATAATTCACCCCATAGTACTCCATATATTATACTGCGCCCCATAGTCCTCCATATATTATAATTCACCCCAGGCCTCCATGTATGATGCAGCCAGCTCCCATGTATAATGCAGTCCCCCCATGCTCCATGTATAATGCAGTCCCCCCATGATCCATGTATAATGTAGCCAGCCCCCTATGCTCCATGTATAATGCAGCCAGCCCCCCATGCTCCATGTATAATGCAGCCAGCCCCCCATGCTCCATTTATAATGCAGCTGGCCCCCCATGCTCCATGTATAATGCAGCCGACCCCCCATGCTCCATGTATAATGCAGCCAGCCCCCCATGCTCCATGTATAATGCAGCCAGCCCCCCATGCTCCATGTATAATGCAGCCGGCCCCCCATGCTCCATGTATAATGCAGTCAGCCCCCCATGCTCCATGTATAATGCAGCCAGCCCCTTATGCTCCATGTATAATGCAGCCAGCCCATGCTCCATGTGTAATGCAGCCAGCCCCCCATGCTCCATGTATAATGCAGCCAGCCCCCCATGCTCCATGTATAATGCATCCAGCCCCCCATGCTCCATGTATAATGCAGCCAGCCTCCCATGCTCCATGTATAATGCAGCCAGCCCCCCATGCTCCATGTATAATGCAGCCAGCCCCTCATGCTCCATGTATAATGCAGTCAGCCCCCCAAACTCCATGTATAATGCAGCCAGCTCATGCTCCATGTATAATGCAGCCAGCCCCCCATGATCCATGTATAATGCAGCCAGCCCCCCATGCTCCATGTATAATGCAGCCAGCCCCCCATACTCCATGTATAATGCAGCCAGCCCCCCATGCTCCATGTATAATGCAGCCAGCCCCCCATGCTCCATGTATAATGCAGTCAGCCCCCCAAACTCCATGTATAATGCAGCCAGCTCATGCTCCATGTATAATGCAGCCAGCCCCCCATGATCCATGTATAATGCAGCCAGCCCCCCATGCTCCATGTATAATTCAGCCAGCCCCCCATGCTCCATGTATAATGCAGCCAGCCCCCCATGCTCCATGTATAATGCAGCCAGCCTCCCATGCTCCATGTATAATGCAGCCAGCCCCCCATGCTCCATGTATAATGCAGCCAGCCCCTCATGCTCCATGTATAATGCAGCCAGCCCCCCATGCTCCATGTATAATGCAGCCAGCTCATGCTCCATGTATAATGCAGCCAGCCCCCCATGATCCATGTATAATGCAGCCAGCCCCCCATGCTCCATGTATAATGCAGCCAGCCCCCCATACTCCATGTATAATGCAGCCAGCCCCCCATGCTCCATGTATAATGCAGTCAGCCCCCCATGCTCCATGTATAATGCAGCCAGCCCATGCTCCATGTATAATGCAGCCAGCACCCCATGCTCCATGTATAATGCAGCCAGCCCCCATGCTCCATGTATAATGCAGCCAGCCCCCCATGCTCCATGTATAATGCAGTCAGCCCCCCATGCTCCATATATAATAAAGCCGGCCCCCCATGCTCCATGTATAATGCAGTCAGCCCCCCATGCTCCATGCATAATGCAGCCAGCCCCCCAGGCAAGAGAAGTGGCTCATTAGTGGAGAAAAAGAAATAGCTTTCTCTGTATTACAGAATGAGTACCTATAATTTCAGGTGACATTTCAGCTGTCATGAATAACTCTATTTTTGACCTTTTTATGATTTGTATCCTGAATTTTTTCACATGTTTTCCCCTCCTGCAGGTTTCAGCTCTTATTTTCAGTTTTCTCTGAGCTAGTGGGTAGAAACTAGCTGCAATGCTGTCTTCCATACACAGTGTCTAATTAGTATGTGTTCGGAATCAGTGGTAGTCAGGAGAACATTATGCAACAGTACTCAGTAGTGTAGACGTAAATACAGTTCTGGGGTGAGATAAAAACTTACTAGAAAGTTGCAGCACTGTTTGTCTATCTATCTCACTCTTTTCCCCTAACAACTACATAAACTTTACAAAGCAGCTATACCTGATGGCTCAGTGAGTTGGCAGTTTTACTTGTTTTTAGAATAAATGATGAGTGAAAAGAAATGGCTTATAAGTGGTGAAAAAAAGGATATTTCTCTATTGAGATATATGACAAAGTTTGTTAGATTCTCTTCTAACATGGATTTATACAAAATTTAAGCCACGATCCTGGAGATTTTACCCCATATGCACGTTTCAGTCTCATGAAATTTCATTACATGGGTGATCACCCAGCTTTCCTAGGGTACAGAAAAAAAAGTTATATCTTGATAATGAAGTGCCTACCAACATGGCTGTCATACAAGTTCACCCAATTTTCTAGTTGATACTAGTGATTTACGCTGTACATTCATAAATGATGTTCAGGACTCTTGCAAAGCTGGGTAACACCAAACCCAGCTTTTCCCATTAACTGTTATAAGCAAAAAGCAAAAAAAAAACCTCAATAAAATGTCTTTGTTGATGGGATTTAGTAGATTGCCGCCATCCCTGAGCCAGCGTGGTTCCTCGCTATCGTCTACCATCAGATACACTCCGGCAGCCACAGAAACCATTTATGGGAATAAAATGCGCAAAAAATATTCACCTGCTGCGTCCTGTAATAGCAGAACCAATACAGGAGGATAACTCCCATCATTAGGTGGATGGGGGGCAGTAATGAGAGTTGTCCTCCAAAAACATCTTTTAATCTTTTCTCCTTCACTATTGCTTGCTGACAACCTCAGACGGGAGCCAGTGCAATACACATAGAGGTTGTTGCCCACCCCACATAAACTCTGAATGATACATATTCTATATTTCATGTTCTGCAGGCGTATTTGTCGCGGACGGGTGCCGCCTCCGCTGCGGACACGGGGCTGCTCGAGTGGCACTCGGGTCCGGGATCGTGTCTGGGGCTCGAGTGGTGACCGGATCCGGGGTTCGTGCAACCGCCGGTCCTCGCACACAGTATAAAAGGGGGTATTTACAGGGGAGATTGTCTGGGTCCCACCCGTGGGTTGCGGTGATGGGATGGTGGCACCGCCGCTGCCTCTCAGGGCCGGCGTCCGGGACCGATGACGTGGGGGCAGCAAGGTGGTATTCCCTCCACAGGTAGGGGAAAGGTGTAGTCCCGGGGCCCAGGTGTAGGTAGGGAGCAGTGCTGGGGGCGCCGTCGGCAGCTTGGACCGGATGACACCGGTGTACACACAATTAGGAAGAAATCACGCCAAGTCCGTATTGTAAACCAAGGCCAGATGCTGGTTGCCTCTGGAGGGGTGTGCTGGTCCCGCACACGGGTTGGCAATGTAGGGGCCCTTCCTCTTGCACTTGTGTCTCGTGGTGTATGGATTAACCCCGCTTGGAACGGGAGAAATCCGCTCCCCTGCAGCTTTGGATGCAGAGGGAGCCGTTGCCCGCAGACGTTGACCCGTGGGACTTTAATGGGTTCTTGGCGGACACCCTGTCCCCCGCGTTGGGCTGCCGGTCTGCTCTCTCTGGGCTGCTCTCTTCAGGAACAAGGCCTGGTACCTTGTCCCACTGGTCAATTAACAAGGGGCTTGAAGCTTGCCTCGTCCTAGGGTCCAGGTACCCCGTCTGTGCACGGCCTCTGGACCGGATTCCCGTCGTCGGTACAGGCGGGCTACAACCCTGCCCCGGTCCACTTCAGGTCTCCCGCGACCGAATCTCCGTCGCCTGTGGCCCTACAAAGCCGTCTGCCACCTAGTCGGTCCTCCCGTGGTCCATGCGTTCCAACCCTGACCACACTGCACTTCAGCTCCTGTCACCGACTCCAGCTCCACTCCACTACCTCAACTCTCAACTTCACTTAACTCAACTCAACTCAACTAAAATGACTGGTTCCCTCCCTGTGTCACCTCAAGACCCCTAGGTGGCCCACCTAAGGTGGGTGTTCCCATCCGCTTGGTCCCGCCCACTGGTGTGTCCTGGCTGTCATGGGGGGGGCGACTAGGATTTGTGGCTGGTGTTCCTGTTTGTGGGAAGTGTGTTGTCAATTCCCAAGGAGGAGGCGATTCCTGTACCCTTGGTGGGGGTACAGTCATCTGTGACTACCTGGTTTTGCCAGGGCGTCACATATTCATCAATATGTAGTATCTCCTACTACTCTGAATAAGTGTCTATGAACCAGGGAGTTCAGGATGAACACAGGTCAGATAAAGTACTGTATTTTTCATTTTATAAGACGCATCAGATTATAGGACGCACCCCAAATTTAGAGATAAAAAAGGGGCATCCGTTTTATACTCCGGTGGTGTCTTACCAAAGTGGGGGTGACAGTGGTGGTGGAGCGGGGTCACAGGAGGCAGGGGTGGTGCTGGAATGGGGCAATTCTGCAGGAGCTGCAGTGGGGGCTGTGCTGGCTGTGTGGAGCAGGGCGGTGCGGCGGGTGTCCCAGATGCTCTGTCGGCGGTGCGGGCTTTAAGGAAACAGCGCCTGGAGTCAGCGCGTGTACAGATGGAGCTCTTGGCTCAATGACAAGCCGTGCTGGGAGATCAATGGGCTGGAGGCGGCGCATGTGCAGATGAGATCTTGAGCCAAGAGCTTCATCTGCGCACGCTTCAACTCCAGGCGCCATTATTTGAAGCCTGCACAGCTGACAGAGCATCTGGGACACCCATCGCACCACCCTGCTCCACACACGCAGCACAGCCACCTCCGCAGCCAGCACAGCCCCCTCCGCAGCCAGCACAGCCCCCACCGCAGCCAGCACAGCCCCCACAGCAGCCAGCACAGCCCCCACCGCAGCCAGCACAGTCCCCACCACAGCCAGCACAGTCACCACAGCAGCCAGCACAGCTCCCACTGCAGCCAGCACAGCCCCCACCGGAGCCAGCACAGTCCCCACAGCAGCCAGCACAGTCACCACAGCAGCCAGCACAGTCACCACAGCAGCCAGCACAGTCCCCAGCGCAGCCCCCACCGCAGCCAGCACAGCCCCCACCGCAGCCAGCACAGCCCCCTCCGCAGCCAGCACAGCCCCCTCTGCAGCCAGCACAGCCCCTATCGCAGCCAGCACAGCTCCCACCGTAGCCAGCACAGCCCCCTCTGCAGCCAGCACAGCTCCCACTGTAGCCAGCACAGCCCCCTCTGCAACCAGCACAGCCCCCACCGCAGCTAGCACAGCCCCCACCGCAGTCAACACAGCCCCCACCGCAGCCAGCACTGCCCTCACCATAGCCAGCACAGCCCCCACCACAGCCAGCACAGCCCCCACCGCAACCAGCACAGCAACCACCGCAGCCAACACAGACCCCACCGCAGCCAGCACAGACCATACTGCAGCCAGCACAGCCCCCTCCGCAGCCAGCACAGCCTCCACCGCAGCCAGCACAGACCCCACCGCAGCCAGCACAGACCCCACCGCAGCCAGCACAGCCCCACCACAGCCAGCACAGCCCCCACCATAGCCAGCATAGCCCCCACCGCAGCCAGCACAGCCCCCTCCGCAGCCAGCACAGCCCTCTCCGCAGCCAGCATAGCCCCCACCATAGCCAGCACAGCCTCCACCATAGCCAGCACAGCCTCCACTGCAGCCAGCACAGCCCCCACCGCAGCCAGCACAGCCCCCTCCGCAGCCAGCACAGCCCCCTCCGCAGCCAGCATAGCCCCCACCATAGCCAGCATAGCCTCCACCATAGCCAGCACAGCCTCCACTGCAGCCAGCACAGCCTCCACTATAGCCAGCACAGCCCCCACCATAGCCAGCACAGCCCCACACCGCAGCCAGCACACCGCAGCCAGCACAGCCCCCACCGCAGCCAGCACAGCCCCACACCGCAGCCAGCACAGCCCCCACCGCAGCCAGCACAGCCTCCATTGCAGCCAGCACAGCCCCCATTGCAGCCAGCACAGCCCCCACCGCAGCCAGCACAGCCCCCATTGCAGCCTGCACAGCCCCCACCGCAGCCAGCACCACTCCCACTGCAGTCAGCACAGTGGATAGCACCCCTTCTGGTAAGCTACATTTGGATTATAAAACACACCCCTCATTTTCCTCCCAAATGTTTTGGAGGAAAAGTACGTTTTATAATCTGAAAAATGCGGTAGTTCAGCACTGTGCTGCTTGCGAGCCTCGAGCTCAGGATGAAAAGCTGCAGTGAAAGAACACAGAGGAAAATGAGTGTAAGGCTATGTTCACACTAGAAAAATGATTTTTCTTAAGAAATTTCTTAAGAAATTTCTTAAGAGTGCACCTGCGTTAAAAAACGCATCAAAAACGCACCTGCGTTTTTGCCACGTTTTCGGTGCGTTTTTGGTGTGTTTTCGGTGCGTTTTTGGTGCGTTTTTACCGCTGGTTGCTCCCTGCGTTATTGTGCCAATTATCTATGGCAAAAAACGCAGTTAGCTGCAGAAAAGAAGTGACATGCTCATTCTTTTTCTTAAGAAAATCTACTGAAAGAATTTTCTTATGAAAAAAACGCAGTGTGTGCACAGCTAATTTTTTTGCCATAGGTTTTGCTGGGGAATGTCTGCAGAAAGGTTACAAGAATTTCTCAAGAAATTTCTGCAGCAAAAACGGACCCAAAACGCAGGTAAAAAACGCAGTGTGTGAACATAGCCTAAATGGTAAGATACAAGTAACGACACTGCATCTATGGGTACGGATTATGGGGGAACTCGTGGATGTCACCCCATTATACGCATACATTGTATACATGTATCGCTCCTCGATTTTCATCTAGGGAGCCATAATCTCACACAATAAAATCTGACTCTAATCTTATCGCTTCCTTCCGATCAGCCGCTCGCTGTAATTTCGCACTTTATGTTTCTTTATTGACAAATAAATGTATCGTTTTATAAAGGGGGGGGGGGAAATGTTACAGAAGAAGCTTCTAGGGGGTAACGTCTCTCTTTGTGGAGAGGGTCAACCTGGCGTACGGGAACTTATAGGCAGAGCAATGCCCCCTGGGAAATAGAAATGCAAATTAGCCCTCTTCCAAGATAAGGAAAGCTGGGTCTCTACTGCCACCAATCGGAGGGATCCAACTAAGAGGTCAACCCCGATGTTTGTCCAAACCACAGTGTTCTCCAAAAGGAAAAGACCTCCATCTGCAGACAAGGGATTCATGCCTCTGGTCAGTGCTTTGGGGAAGCTTCCATTGTATGTGTGCACTGTTCCTTTAAGAAGGGGACTATTAAGAGACCAGTTAAAAAAAAGTACATCTCATATGTACCTTCATTCCATAGTGACATTGCCATCTATTCTTAGCATTTCCTGTAAAGAGAATCTTTCACTAGTTTTTGCCAACTAATTTGAGGACAGTATGATGCAGAGACAGAGACCCTGATTCCAGCGATGTGTCACTTAGTCACCTGCTTGCTCTACTTTTGATAAAATCAATGTTTTATCAGCAGTAGATTATCACTAGAGGAATACTTATCCTCTCACCATGTAGTCCTCCATATTCATCAATGATTGGCAGCTTTCTGCCTATGCACAGTGTACACAGAAGGCTGCAAATCAATGGTGTAGGCTGGGTTATACAGAGCTCAGCATTCATAGAACTGGTAAATCTGTACCAAAGGAAACAGGGATTTTATAAAACTGCAGAAACCGGTAAAGTGAGTGATATATAGGAATCAAGGTCTCTGTCCCTACATTATGCTGCTCTCAGATAAGGTGGCAAAAAACTGGTGACAGATTCCCTTTAAGATAGGCATTTTATGAGTCCAGCTATAGAATAACAGGTCTCATGAATCCAAGTGTTTTCATAGCCTTACTGACAGCTGCAGTCGATACTGAGCAGTTAGAGATCTCAGCAGGGAGGAGGTACATTGAGGAGCTGTCAATCAGGGTAGATTGGTGGAAAATGAGAGATCTCAACAGGGAAGAGGGACACTTAGGAACTGTCACTCAGGCTAGATGAGTGGAAAATGAAAGATCTCAGCAAGGAGGAGTGACACTGAGGAGCTATCAATCAGACTACATGGGCAGAAAAGGACAGATCTCAGCAGAGAGGAGGGACACTGAGGAGAGGTCAATCAGGCTAGGTGGACAGAAAATTAGAGATCTCAGCATTGAAGAAAGACACTGAAGAGTTGTCAGGCTAGGTGGGTGTAAAATGAGAGATCTCAGCAGGGAGGACGAACAATTAGGAGCTGTCAATCAGGCTACAAGGGCAGAAAATGACAGCTCTCAGCACAGAGGAGCGACATTGAGGAGATGTCAATCAGCCTAGATCGGTGGAAAATGAGAGATCTCAGCATTGTAGAGAGACACTGAGGATTTGTCAATCAGGCTAGGTGGATGGAAAATTAGAGATCTCGGCAGGGAGGACGTACAATGAGAAGCTGTCAATCAGGGTAAATAGGCGGACAATGAGAGATCTCAGCAGAGAGGAGGGACACTGAGGAGCTGTCAATCAGATAGGTGGTGGGAAAATTAAAGATCTGAGTAGGGAGGAGGGACACTGAGGAGCTGTTAATGTAGCTAGGTGGACAGGAAATGAGAGATCTCAGCAGGGAGAAGGGACACTGAGAAGCTGTTAATTAGGCTAGGTGGGTGGAAAATTAGAGATTTCAGCAGGGAGGAGGAACACTGAGGAGCTGTCAATGTAACTAGGTGGACGAAAAAGAGAGATTTCAGCAGGGAGGAGGGACACTGAGGAGCTGTCAATCAGGCTAGATGGGTGGAAAATGAAAGTTCTCTGCAAAGAGAGGAAAATTTGAGATCTCAGCAGGGAGGAGGGATACTGAGAAGATGTCAATAAGTTTAGGTAGGTGGAAAATAAGAGATCTGAGGAGGGAAGAGGGTCACAGAGGAGCTGTCAATTAGGGTAGATGAGCAGACAATGAGAGATCTCAGCAGGGAGGAGGGACACTGAGAAGATGTCAATCAGGCTAGGTGGGCGGAAAATGAAAGATCTGAGCAGGGAGGAGAGACACTGAGGAGTTCTTAATATAGCTATGGGGATGAAAAACAAAAGATCTCAGCAGGGAGGAAGGACACTGAGGAGTTGTCAGTCAGGCTAGGTGGGCAAATCTCAGCAAGGAGGAGTGACGCTGAGGAGCTGTCAATCAGGCTAGCTGGGCGGACAATTAGAGATGTTGTCAGGGCCGGGCGGTCGGGCAGACCCAGGAGGTGGACCCACTGGACCGAACTCTAAGATGGTGGTAGGGAGTCCGGTAGCTGGAGCACTGATGGGCAGCAGAACAGTCCGTGCAAGTGAAGGTAGCGAAGGAGTCCCTGGGACCACGGAGTCACAGATGGTAGTCCGGGTGACGTAGCTCAGGTTCGGAGGCCGAGATGATGTCAGGCGGGGTCCGGAACCTTGGGAGCGAGATGACAGGTCACCGCAGGGATCCGAGATGGTACGGACTGTCAGATGGCAGACGGACAGCGTGCGGGGCTCGGGATTCAGCAGGACTGGATGGCGAGGCGGGATCAGCTCTAGAAGAGAGATACGTAAGTATGGCAGGAAAACACAAGGAGACCTGACTCCTAGCTCAGAAAACACGAAGATCAGGCCCCGCCCCCTTGGACAAGAACCCCCTTTATACCCCGTACCTGTCTAACCTCATTTCCTGTTAATGGGCGCTGGCCCTTTAAGAAAGGGTCAGTGACCGCGCGCGCGCGCCCTAATGCGCGTGCGCGCGGCCCGGGTGCCAGAAGCCAGGGAAGGAGGCTGAGAGGAGGACGCAGGGGAGCCGAGCAGGGCCTGGGAGGCCGTCGGGCGCCGGGATCGGCGGCCAGGAAGCCCAGGAAGGACGGGCACAAGGGACTGGGACGCGGGGAGCGTGGCAGGTGAGCCGGGGAGCGGGGCAGGGGACCCGGGAAGGGGAGCCGAGGACCCGGGGAGCGTGACAGTACCCCCCCCCCCCACGCCCCCCTCCCCGCAACCGAGACATGAAGGCACGGATCAGAGGAGTGCCCACATTCTCCCTGGGTTCCCAGGATCTATCCTCAGGACCATACCCCTCCCAGTCCACCAGGAAGAACTGCCGGCCACGAACAGTCTTCATGGCCACGATATCTCTTACCGCGTAGATGTCGTCCTCAGCAATAGGAGGAGGAGCCGGGCTGGCAGCAGCGGAGAAGGGACCAAGGAACACCGGCTTGAGGAGAGAGACGTGGAAGGAGTTGGGTATTCTCATCGTGGCCGGAAGCTTCAGTTTGTAGGAGACCTCATTGATCTTGCTGAGGACCTTAAACGGCCCGATGTAGCGAGGACCCAGCTTGTAGGAAGGAATCTTCAGTCGGATGTACTGGGAAGCAAGCCAGACCAGGTCACCAGGAGAGAAACACGGAGGGTCTAGACGCCTTTTGTCAGCGTGTTTCTTCATCCGCTGGGAAGCGCGCCCAAGGGACGCCTTGACAGAGTCCCAAATGGTAGCGAAGTCACGGGCTACAGTATCAGCAGCAGGGACATCCGAAGAAGGGGATATAGGCAACGGGACGGAAGGCTGTAGTCCGTAAACGACATGGAAGGGAGATTTGGAGGACGACTCACTGACGTGGTGGTTATGGGAGAACTCAGCCCAAGGCAGAAGCGTGGACCAGTCGTCGTGATGGGCGTTGACATAGTGACGTAAGAAGGATGTCAAGATTTGATTGACCCTCTCCACTTGGCCATTAGACTGAGGATGGTAAGCGGAAGAAAAGTCCAGAGTCACTCCCAGATGTTTGCAGAGAGCCCTCCAGAAGCGGGAGGTGAACTGAGTTCCTCTGTCGGACACGATGTGGGAAGGAAAGCCATGCAAGCGAAAGATGTGTTGTATATAGGCTTCCGCGAGTTCCTGAGCAGAGGGCAGTCCGGGCATAGGGACGAAGTGAGCCATTTTGGAGAACCGATCCACCACGACCCATATGACTGTGTGTCCGGAGGATACTGGCAAGTCCGTAATAAAGTCCATCGCTATGTGTTGCCATGGAACTGAGGGTATCGGCAGAGGCAGAAGACGGCCATAGGGCAGGTGTTTGGGCGTCTTGTTCCTGGCACAAGAGGGGCAGGCAGAGACAAAGGCGGCAACGTCCGTGCGAAGGGATGGCCACCAGTAATGGCGTACAATCGCACCCCATGTTCTCTTCTGGCCTGCATGGCCGGCTGTTTTCGAGGCATGACCCCAGTGTAACACTTTTTCCCTGTCGGTCTCAGAGACATAGGTCTTCCCGGGTGGTATCTGGGCCAGAGTGACAGGAGCCACCGGAACAATCTTGTTAGGAGAGATGATAGGTTGGATAGTCTCTTCCTCCTGCTCCAGGGGCATGAGAGACCTAGACAAGGCATCAGCGCGTATATTCTTGTCCGCGGGTCGGAAATGAAGCTGGAAGTCAAACCTGGCAAAGAATAAGGACCACCTGGCTTGCCGTGGGTTCAGTCGCTGAGCGGACCGCAGGTATTCCAGGTTCTTGTGGTCCGTGTAGATAATCACGGGGTACACTGCTCCTTCCAGGAGGTAGCGCCACTCCTCCAGAGCCAGTTTGACCGCTAATAGCTCTCGGTCACCGATGGTGTAATTACGTTCAGGTGCTGAGAAGCTTTTAGAGAAGAAACCGCAAGTCACCATCTTCCCGGAGGAGGATTTTTGCATGAGCACTGCTCCGGCTCCTGAGGAGGAAGCATCCACCTCTAAGGTGAACTGGCGGTTTAACTCTGGTCGGTGGAGTACAGGAGAGGAGGCGAATGCTCGCTTCAGGGAGCAAAATGCGGCGTCGGCCGCAGGTGACTAGTCCTTTGGATTAGCCTCCTTTTTGGTCAGAGCGGAGAGAGGAGCAGTCAGGGCGGAGAAGTGAGGAATAAACTGGCGGTAGTAGTTGGCAAATCCCAGGAACCGTTGGATTGCCTTCAGTCCAGAAGGGGGAGGCCAGTTGAGAATGGCGGAGACCTTCTTGGGATCCATCTGCAGCCCAGTCCCCGAGATGATGTATCCCAGGAAAGGAAGAGAAGACTGCTCAAAGACGCACTTCTCATATTTGGCGTAGAGACGATTCTCTCTCAGTCTTTGTAGAACCAGCTTTACGTTCTCTCTGTGGGTCTGGAGGTCCGGAGAGAAAACAAGAATGTCATCCAGATAAACTACTACACATACGTAGAGGAGATCCCGGAAAATGTCGTTCACCAGTTCTTGGAATACGGCAGGAGCGTTACACAGACCGAAGGGCATCACACAGTATTCATAGTGCCCATCGCGAGTATTAAACGCGGTCTTCCATTCGTCCCCAGAGCGGATACGAACTAGGTTGTAGGCACCCCGAAGATCCAGTTTGGTGAACACACGGGCTCCTCTGAGCCGATCGAACAGTTCGGGGATGAGCGGTAGGGGGTACTTGTTTTTTATAGTAATCTGATTCAAGCCCCGGTAGTCAATGCATGGGCGAAGGTCACCCTCTTTCTTCTTAACGAAGAAGAAGCCTGCTCCCGCAGGAGAGGAGGATCTCCGGATGAATCCCTTTGCCAGGCTTTCCATGATGTAGGTGGACATGGCCCTGGTTTCGGCTGGAGACAACGGATATATCCGTCCTCGAGGTGGTGTTGTTCCTGGGAGCAGGTCGATGGCGCAATCGTAGGGACGGTGTGGCGGAAGTACCTCAGACTCCTTCTTGTCAAAAACGTCCGTGAAGGACCAATAGGCCGAGGGCAGACCCGGTAGGTTCTCAGGAACCGGAGGTCGTCGGACTGGTTGTATAGACTTTAGACATCTCTCATGACAGGCAGAGCCCCAACGGGTGATTTCGCCAGTACCCCAGTTGACTGAGGGTTCGTGTGTTCGCAACCAAGGAAGTCCCAGCAGGACTTGGTGGGACATGTGTGGAAGGACGTAGAGAGCGATGTTCTCGGTGTGCAGAGCACCGATACGCAGTTCCACCGGCTTCGTGATCCAGGAGATGGTATCAGAGAGGGGTCTCCCATCCACCGAGGCAATCAGTAGGGGCTTCTCGAGTAGAGTAACAGGCAGCTGGTATTTGTCCACCGTGGCCTGCTGGATAAAATTGCCTGCTGCTCCGGAGTCGAGGTATGCCTCAGCCGTGAAGCGCGTCTCTCCTGTTGATACTTGTACCGTCCACATAACTGGGTCGGAGAGAGTCCCAGCACCTAGGGTGGCCTCTCCTACCAACCCTAGGCTTTGGAGTTTCCCGGCCTTTCCGGACAGGAGCGTAGGAGATGTGTGTCCCCTCCGCAGTAAAAGCAGAGGCCCTTGGCGAGCCGCTCTGCTCGACGTTGGTCAGACTGTCGTACTCGATCAACCTGCATGGGTTCGTGGACAGGAATCCCAGCTGTAGATGACTGTGGCACAGAGGACTTCTGTGGCGGAGAGGAGTGCCGTACCGCACGTCGCTCACGAACCAGCTCTTTGGAGCGCTCCTGAAAACGAATGTCCACTCGCGTGGCTAGGGCAATCAGGGCATCTAGGGTGGAGGGCATGTCACGACCCGCCAACTCATCTTTGATGCGACTTGACAGTCCTTCCCAGAAGGCGGCTGTCAGGGCCTCATTATTCCACCCGAGTTCAGAAGCCAAAGTGCGGAAACGGATGGCGTATTGGCCCACCGTCAGTGTTCCTTGACGTAGGCGGAGAAGTGATGAAGCAGACGCAGAGGCGCGTCCCGGCTCGTCAAAGGTACTGCGAAAGGCCTGCAGGAACTCTTGAAGATCCTTGGTCATGGGGTCCTCCTTCTCCCACAAGGGGTTCATCCACGCCAGTGCCTCGCCCTCCAGGTGAGACATTATAAAGGCGACCTTGGCTTGGTCGGAGGCGAACAGATGGGGCAGCTGCGTGAAGTGAAGGGAGCATTGGTTTATGAAGCCCCTGCAGGTCTTGGGATCTCCAGCATAACGAGGAGGTGACGCCAAACGGAGTCGGGAAGCATCCGACGCAGCTGCCACTGGTGCGGGAGCCGTGGATTGCCTAGTGGGAGACCTGGTTGCTGCAGGCGTCATTGATGCTTGTAATGTGTACAGGCGAGTGTCCACGGAGGTCATAAATTGCAGCATGCGGGTCTGGACTTCACGCTGGCGTTGGAGTTCCTCTTGCAGGGCCAATAGTGCTGCAGCGGGATCCATGGCCTGATCTTACTGTCAGGGCCGGGCGGTCGGGCAGACCCAGGAGGTGGACCCACTGGACCGAACTCTAAGATGGTGGTAGGGAGTCCGGTAGCTGGAGCACTGATGGGCAGCAGAACAGTCCGTGCAAGTGAAGGTAGCGAAGGAGTCCCTGGGACCACGGAGTCACAGATGGTAGTCCGGGTGACGTAGCTCAGGTTCGGAGGCCGAGATGATGTCAGGCGGGGTCCGGAACCTTGGGAGCGAGATGACAGGTCACCGCAGGGATCCGAGATGGTACGGACTGTCAGATGGCAGACGGACAGCGTGCGGGGCTCGGGATTCAGCAGGACTGGATGGCGAGGCGGGATCAGCTCTAGAAGAGAGATACGTAAGTATGGCAGGAAAACACAAGGAGACCTGACTCCTAGCTCAGAAAACACGAAGATCAGGCCCCGCCCCCTTGGACAAGAACCCCCTTTATACCCCGTACCTGTCTAACCTCATTTCCTGTTAATGGGCGCTGGCCCTTTAAGAAAGGGTCAGTGACCGCGCGCGCGCCCTAATGCGCGTGCGCGCGGCCCGGGTGCCAGAAGCCAGGGAAGGAGGCTGAGAGGAGGACGCAGGGGAGCCGAGCAGGGCCTGGGAGGCCGTCGGGCGCCGGGATCGGCGGCCAGGAAGCCCAGGAAGGACGGGCACAAGGGACTGGGACGCGGGGAGCGTGGCAGGTGAGCCGGGGAGCGGGGCAGGGGACCCGGGAAGGGGAGCCGAGGACCCGGGGAGCGTGACAGATGTCAGCAGGGAGGAGGAACATAGGAGCTGTCAATCTAGCTAGGTGGGTGGAAAATGAAAGATTTCAGCAGGGAGGAGGTCCACTGAAGAGCTGTCAATCAGTCTAGGTGCATGCAAAACAAGTTAATCTTTCACAAAGGAACATGCAGTCATTATGACATAGATTACCTAGTAAGTAAGCCAGCATAATTGGGTCTAGGATATCTGATTAATAATATCCAGTTTATCCACTGTTTCTAAAGTAAAATTTAGTATTTTTAAAGGGGTTGTCCAGGATTATGGAAGCATGACTGCTTTCTTCCAAAAAAATCCAGCGCCACTCATCTCTACAGGTTGTGAGTGGTATTGCAGCATAGCTGTGTTGGAGTAAATGGGCTCAGTTGCAATACCACACACAACCTGTAGAGATGTGTGGCACTGTTTTTGGAATAAATTAATCATTTTTTTTGTAATTGTAAAAGCGGGATCTACACTCTCCAAACTTTTCCATTTATCATCCAAAAAGTGGGACTGTGGCCATATTAGTCCCCATCTTTCCCAGGAACAGCTATGACTGCATAGACTTTCTAGCCGCTTGTCAAAAAACGACTCCGGGATTTCTATTTTCTAGGGATTTTCTTTTCTTTTTTTTTTCCTTTTCTCAATTGCTCGATATCTCTATAATTACCCTCATTTGTTTGTCCCGCAATAAAGCCGTTAATATGATCTTTTAGCGATGAATCAATTGTGACATTTCATATTTACATTTTATCCCTCTCGTTATAGGAAGACTAATTAGGAAAAAGGTCGCAGGAGGCGAGAAAGAGAATTGTGCCCGCGTTCACAGACGACAACAGCGCCACCAAGTGTTCAGTCTGGGGTACTGACACTGCGACTAATGACAGCGCACAGCTCCACGGAGAGCGATTTCTGAAGAGATGATTCTGCTTTTAGATTAATGCATCGTCATCATCGTCTTTGGTTGTACAACACATTACCGGCAATTTCATCACAGCAGAGATAATGTGAGCGGCTCTCCCCCGGGGGCCGGCTCACGACACGGACACTCATCTGCCGCAAATTGATCTCCCGCTGCAGAGTAAATGGCTGACCCGCTATGTGACGGGTTTTGCAATTTTACTAATAAAAATTAAAAAAGGAACAGAAAATAACATAAAGGACGGCACTGCAGAGTTAAAGGGAAGCTGTCATGTCGGTTTTTTATATTAAACCCCCCAATGTGTATTACATGAAGCAATGGTTTAAAAAAAAATCTCTATGTATTTATCTTTAAAAAACCTTTATAAGTTTAGGTGAATGCAGTCAATATCCTAGGGTTCAGTCATAGGGGCGGAGCTTTTGCTGGGATGAGTCACTGTCACTCAAGTTCAGCCATGATTCTTATTTTAACTTAGTCACGCCCCCAGATTATAATTGATTACACCACAGGTCCTTCACCAGCACTTCTCTGCTAAGCGCCACCCATTATGGTCACATGGACATGATATCACCACAGGTCCCACACCACCACTTCTCTTCTGATCTCTGAAGTGATGATAAAGGACCTGTGATGAGGTCATGTCCATGTGATCAGAAAGGGCAGAGCTCAGCAGAGGAGAAGTGGCGGTGCAGGACCTGTGGGATGTCACGATCATGTGACCATAATGAGCGGAGTTCAGTAGAGAAGTGATAGTAAAGGACTTGTGATGATGTCATGTCCATGTGACCAAAATGGTCAGTGCTCAGCAGAGGAGAAGTGGTGGTGCAGGACCTGTGGTGATGTCATGATCATGTGACCATAATGAGCGGAGTTCAGTAGGGAACTGATGGTAAAGGACCTGTGGTAATCAGCAGAAGTGGTAGTGCAGGACCTGTGGTGATGTCACGATCATGTGACTGTAATGCCTGGAGCTCAGTAGAGATTTGATGGTAAAGGACCTGTGATGATGTCATGTCCATGTGACCATAATGGTCAGTGCTCAGCAGAGGAGAAGTGGTGGTGCAGGACCTGTGGGATGTCACGATCATGTGACCATAATGAGCGGAGTTTAGTAGGGAAGTGATGGTAAAGGACCTGTGGTAATCAGCAGAAGTGGTAGTGCAGGACCTGTGGTGATGTCACGATCATGTGGCTAATGGGTGAAGCTCAGTAGAGAAGTGGTGGTAAAAGACATGTGATGATGTCCTGTCCATGTGACCATAATGGGCAGAGCTCAGCAGAGGAGAAGTGGTGGTGCGGGACCTGTGGTGATGTCATGATCATGTGACCATAATGAGCAGAGCTCAGTAGAGAAGTGATGGTAAAGGACTTGTGGTAAACAGTTGAGTGGTGGTGCAGGACCTGTAGTGATGTCATGATCACGTGACCATAATGGGCGGAGCTCAGCAGCGAAGAGATGGTATGTGATGATGTCATGTCCATGGGACCATACTGGGCAGAGCTGAGCAAAACAGAAGTGGGTGTGCAGGACCTATGGTGATGTCACAATCATGCGACCATAATGGGTGGAGCTCAGCAAAGAAGTGTGGTAAAGGACTTGTGTTGATGCCAAGTCCATGGGATCATAATGGGCAGAATTCAGCAAAGAAGTGGTGGTGCGGGACCTGTGGTGATGTCACGATCATGTGACCATAATGAGCGGAGCTCAGCAGAGAAGTGATGGTAAAGGACCTGTGGTATTCAGCTGAGAAGTGGTGGTGCGGGACCTGTGGTGATGTCACGATCATGTGACTGTAATGCGTGGAGCTCAGTAGAGAAGTGATGGTAAAGGACCTGTGGTAAACAGTTAAGTGGTGGTGCAGGACCTGTGGTGATGTTATAAACATGTGACCGTAATGGGCGGAGCTCAGCAGAGAAGTGATGTTGAAGGACCTGTAGTGTTACCAATTATAATGCTGGGGGTGTGACTAAGTTAAAAAAAGAATCATACTTGAACCTGAGTGACAGTGACTGATCCCAGCAAAAGCTCCGCCCCTAGGACTGAAACCGAAAGGTATTTACTGCTTTCACTTAGGCATATAAAGTATTTTTTTAATATAAATACATGGAATTTATTTTAGTGATGTTAGTGACGCACATTTAAAACACATTCCGGACAGTTTAATATCAAAAATCGACATGACAAGTTCTCTTTAACCCTTGCTGGACTGTTCTATTCAATGACTGAATTGCTGGAATTCACCTTATGTGTCCCCTAAAAACTACACAACGCATCGATACCATTGCAGCAAAGTACAGCAGTCGCGTAGACCTTTCTTTTTCAGGTGTCAGTGTACAAATTCCAATATTTATAAATAGCCCTTTAAGAGATTCCGCAACTAAAAAAAAGTTCTGCAACTTTCCAATAAACTTTGTGCTTCCATTTTCAAGATCTGTGCTTGCGGTCTCAGTAATTTCCTAGACAATATTCTGAAAACCAGCAGCATAAATCTATCTGTTGTCCTGCTAGTTTGCTACAATGTATCAGTGCAGGTAAAATGTATCAGTCTGGCCAAGCTGCATCGTTCTCTTTGGAGTTCCAAGTCTGGATACAACTGTAACAAACCTATTAGCTGTACACTGGCTATGAGCATCTTGTGAACAAGAAGCTTTCCATTCACAGACAGCAAGCAAAGATTTGGGGGTGGGGGGAAGGGAGAAATCGAAATACCAAAGAACGGTCACCACTGATCCCCCATCACATTAGCTTTTTATTTTAATAGTCCGCAAGGCTTACAGGACAGAAGTACATAAGGGTCGGAGCCCAATTAATCTCTAAGCTTGTAAGAAGGGTATACAAAGCCGATTGTAACATTAGTGATTGTATATAACACCAGCCTTAGTGGATGGGGCCTGAACTAAACTTCACCAACAGCTACACCTAGTGGCCATTTAATGAAATGACACACACAAAAAAAAAAAGAAAAACTAATAAAATATTAAAATTTTGCCACAAGTGTTATATAAGATTGCTGCTTTACAGGACGTGCAGCAAACATATCAACATAGATATGTATATAACATATACATACACAGTACAGACCAAAAGTTTGGACACACCTTCTCATTCAATGAGTTTTCTTTATTTTCATGACTCTGAAAATTGTAGATTCACATTGAAGGCATCAAAACTATGAATTAACACATGTGGAATGAAATACTTAACACAAAAGTGTGAAACAACTGAAAATATGTCCTATATTCTAGGTTCTTCAAAGTAGCCACCTTTTGCTTTGATTACTGCTTTGCACACTCTTGGCATTCTCTTGATGAGCTTCAAGAGGTAGTCACCGGAAATGGTTTTCCAACAGTCTTGAAGGAGTTCCCAGAGATTCTTAGCACTTGTTGGCCCTTCACTCTGCGGTCCAGCTCACCCCAAACCATCTGGATTGGGTTCAGGTCTGGTGACTGTGGAGGCCAGGTCATCTGGCATAGCACCCCATCACTCTTCTTCTTAGTCAAATAGCCCTTACACAGCCTGGAGGTGTGTTTGGGGTCATTGTCCTGTTGAAAAATAAATGATGGTCCAACTAAACGCAAACCGGATGGAATAGCACGCCGCTGCAAGATGCTGTGGTAGCCATGCTGGTTCTGTATGCCTTCAATGTTAAATAAATCCCCAACCAGCAAAGCACCCCCACACCGTAACACCTTCTCCTCCATGCTTCACGGTGGGAACCAGCCATGTAGAATCCGTTCACCTTTTCCACAAAGACACGGTGGTTGGATCCAAAGATCTCAAATTTGGACTCATCAGACCAAAGCACAGATTTCCACTGATCAATGTCCATTCCTTGTGTTCTTTAGCCCAAACAAGTCTCTTCTGCTTGTTCGTGTCCTTAGCAGAGATTTCCTAGCAGCTATTTTACCATGAAGGCTGCTGCACAAACTCTCCTCTTAACAGTTGTTCTAGAGATGAGATGGTGTGTCCAAACTTTTGGTCTGTACTATATCTATATTGGCAACTTAACTATAAATGTATAATTTGCTGCCAAGATTCAATAAAGGAACAGTGTGATTTAATATATTATTGCAACATCTCATATTTCACAATGAGTGGGCACAGAGGGTCATAGGATTCGATCTACATGTCAGGATCCCAAAATCCAGAAATTGGGACTTGACTTTTGCTAGAAAGTCGGCACCTTTGGGGCGGCATCAGGGACACTTCTGATCACATTATATCTAAAAAAAAAATCATCACTCTGGATAAGCCCACTGATTTCTTAAACATAACTTGTCAGCAGGCTTTTGCTATGTAATCTAAGAGCAGCATGATTTAGGAGAGGAGACCCTGAATTTAGACTGTGTTTTGTTGTTTCATTAAAATCAATGTTTTATCAGCAGGAGATTATCACTAGAAGACTAGGTAAGGACTAGATAGGACTGTGCAACCCCACCACTGGTTTGCAGCTTTCTGCCTATGCACAGTTGTGTGGGCATGGTTATACAGAGCTCAGCATTCTCAGCTTTGCTAGATCTGCAGAAGATAAAATAGGGATTGTATCAACATGACAGCAAGGAGGTAAATAAGTGACACATTGCTGGTATCAGGGTCTCTGCCCCTCCATCATGCTAATCTCAGATTACATGTTAAAAACATGCTGACAGATTCCCTTTAAATATAAGACCAGCACGAGATGGTGATAGGGATCCACTATTCACAATAGGAGATATCACAGCTAACCTCCTCCCCCTGTACAAGGACTGAAAACCCCTCTATTCACAGTAGATAACACAGTATCTATCATTCACAATAGGTGATACGATACGATATGATACGATACGATACACTTTCTTGATCCCGTGGGAAATTATTGTATCACAGTAGCACAACTTAAATAACATGAATTACTTAATTGACAAGACAGTAGAGTTGACAGAAGAACATTATACATTAGATTAGGACATACACAGCGGGTGAACTGAGAAGTAGAAGAAATAAAGAAGGAAACATTCACCTTGATGGATCCACCATTCAGGATAAGTAATGTCAAAGCTCACCTCCTCCTGTACAATGACTGATAACACTGCAATATACAGTAGATAACAGGATCCACCATTCATAGTAGGTGATGTCACAGCTCACCTACTCCTGTACAGTGACTGATAACACCCCTATATACTGTAGATAATACAGGATTCACAATTCACAGTAGGTGATATCACAGCTCACCTCCTCCTGTACAATGACTGATAACACTAACAATACTGTACTGTACAGTGACTTATAACACCTCTATATATAACACAGGCTCGATCATTCACAATAGGGGATGTCACAGCTCACCTTTTCCTCCTCCTGTACAATGACTAATAACATATATACAGTAGATAACACAGGATTCCCCATTCACAATAGGTGATGTCACAGCTCACCTTTTCCTCCTCCTGTAGAATGACTGATAACACCTCTATATACAATAGATAACACAGGATCCACCAATCACTATAGGTGATGTCACAGCTCACCTCCTCCTCCTGTACAATGACTAATAACACTTCTATATACAGTAGATAATACAGGATTCACAATTCACAGTAGGTGATGTCACAGCTCATCTCCTCCTGTAGAATGACTGATAACACCTATATATACAGCAGATAACACAGGATCCACCATTCACAATAGGTGATGTCACAGCTCACCTCCTCCTGTACAATGACTGATAACACTTCTATATACAGTAGATAACAGGATCCACCATTCATAGTACTGTAGGTGATGTCACAGCTCACCTACTCCTGTACAATGACTGATAACACCTCTATATACTGTAGATAATACAGGATTCACAATTCACAGTAGGTGATATCATAGCTCACCTCCTCCTGTACAATGACTGATAACACTAACAATACTGTACTGTACAGTGACTCATAACACCTCTATATACAGTAGATAACACAGGATCGACCATTCACAATAGGTGAGGTCACAGCTCACCTTTTCCTCCTCCTGTACAATGACTAATAATATATATACAGTAGATAACACAGGATTCCCCATTCACAATAGGTGATGTCACAGCTCACCTCCTCCTCCTGTACAATGACTGATAACACTTCTATATATAGTAGATAACACAGGATTCTTCATTCACAATATGTGATATCACAGCTCACCTCCTCCTGTACAATGACTTATAACACCTCTATATATATTAGATAACACAGGATCCACCATTCCCAATAGGTGATGTCACAGCTCACCTCCTCCTCCTGTACAATGACTGATAACACTTCTATATACAGTAGATAATATAGGATTCACAATTCACAGTAGGTGATGTCACAGCTCACCTCCTCCTGTACAATGACTGATAACACTAACAATGCTATACTGTACAGTGACTTATAACACCTCTATATACATTAGATAACACAGGATCCACCATTCACAATAGGTGATGTCACAGCTCACCTCCTCCTCCTGTATAATGACTGATAACACTTCTATATACAATAGATAATACAGGATTCACAATTCACAGTAAGTGATGTCACAGCTCACCTCCTCCTGTACAATGACTGATAACACCTCTATATACAATAGATAGCACGGGATCCAGCATTCACTATAGGTGATGTCACAGCTCACCTCCTCCTCCTGTACGATGACTGATAATACCTTTATATGCTGCTCTCAGATTACATATCAAAAACCTGCTGACCGATTCCCTTTAAATAAAAGGGCAGCCGTAGATGGTGATAGAGACCAAAATAGTTTATTTACATCAAACAGATAAAAAAAACAACAACAATGAATGATGAGGGAAATTTATACAAAGACAATCCATTGACTGTGAAAGTAAAAATCATGTGTTCAGAGCCCGGTCACGCTGTTGTTTCCTGCCTCGTGTACGGAGATCACAGACCGGGGACACAGGGGAGCCTCAATTTACAAGACAGATAAGGAGATAATCCGCCATCTATCCAGTATGAAGGATTAACGTCTCCGGCGCAGTAAAGTGCTTCTGCCGATCAATAACTAGATACAGCCGGAGACACAAAGCCGCCGCGCCGGGAACCTCTTATCCTATTAACGCTGCTGATATCGGGGGCTTCATCCTCCAATAACACATTACACTTTCCATAAAACCAAATCGATTCTGAAATCAGAATTCCCTTTTTTTGAGCAATTCTACTACAATCCGCCGCTGAGGGACTACAACTCCCAGAATGCCCTCTCAGCCTATGCATCACCTGCAGCCGTGAAACTACAACTCCCAGCAAGCTCCAACCGCCAGTGACATCCCAGCCACAACTGTCAGCAATTGCTCATAATATTAACTTTCTACTTGCTACAGTGCCTTGCGAAAGTATTCAGCCCCTTTGAATTTTTCAACCTTTTCCCACATTTCTGGCTTCAAACATAAAGATAAAAATGTTAATGTTCTGGTGAAGAATCAACAACAAGTGGACACAGTTGTGAAGTTGAATGATATTTATTGCTTATTTTAAACTTTTTTTTAAAAATAAATAACTGAAAATTGGGGCATGCAATATTATTCATCCCCTTTAAGTTAATACTTTATAGCGCCCCCTTTTGCTGTGATTACAGCTGCAGTCTCTTGGGGTTTGTGTCTATCAGTTTTGCACATGGAGAGGCTGAAATTCTCGCCCATTCTTCCTTTGTAAACAGCTGGAGCTGAGTGTGGTTGGATGGAGAGAGTTTGTGAACAGCAGTTTTCAGCTCTTTCCACAGATTCTCGATTGGGTTCAGGTCTGGACTGTGACTTGGCCATTCTAACACCTGGATACATTTATTTGTGAACCATTCCATTGTAGATTTTGCTTTATGTTTGGGATCATTGTCTTGTTGGAAGACAAATCTCCGTCCCAGTCTCAGGTCTTTTGTAGACTCCAACAGGTTTTCTTCAGGAATGGTTCTGTATTTGGATCCATCCATCTTCCCATCAATTTTAACCATCTCCATTGTCCCTGCTGAAGCAAAGCAGGCCCAAACCATGATGCTGCCACCACCATGTTTGACAGTGGGGATGGTGTTTTCAGGGTGATGAGCTGTGTTGCTTTTACGCCAAACATATCGTTTGGCATTGTGACTAAAAAGTTCGATTTTGGTTTCATCTGACCAGAGCTCCTTCTTCCACATGTTTGCTGTCTCCCAGGTGGCTTGTGGCAAACTTTAAACAGCACTTTTTATGGATATCTTTGAGAAATGGCTTTCTTCTTGTCTCTATTCCATAAAGGCTAGATTTGTGCAGTGTACGACTGATTGTTGTCCTATGGACAGACTCTCCCACCTCAGCTGTAGATCTCTGCAGTTCATCCAGAGTGATCATCGGCCTCTTGGCTGCATCTCTGATCAGTCTTCTCCTTGTTTGAGATGAAAGTTTGGATGGACGGCCGGGTCTTGGTAGATTTGCAGTGGTATGATTCTCCTTCCATTTCAATATGATCGCTTGCACAGTGCTTCTAAAGTTTTGGAAATCTTTTTGTAACCAAATCCGGCTTTAAACGTCTTCACAACAGTATCATGGACCTGCCTGTTGTGTTCCTTGGTCTTCATGATGCTATTTGCGCTTTACACAGAACCCTGAGACTATCACAGAGCAGGTGCATTTATACGGAGACTTGATTACACACAGGGGATTATATTTATCATCATCAGTCATTTAGGACAACATTGGATCATTCAGAGATCCTCAATCAACTTCTGGAGTGAGTTTGCTGCACAGAAAGTAAAGGGGATGAATAATATTGCATGCCTTAATTTTCAGTTTATTCTTTTTTACAAAAGTTTAAAAAAAGCAATAAATTTCATTCAACTTTACAATTCTGTCCCACTTGTTGTTAATTCTTCACTATAACATTACAATTTATATCTTTATGTTTGAAGCCTGAAATGTGGGAAAAGACTGAATAATTCAAGGGGGTTGAATACTTTCGCAAGGCACTGTATGCAACTACAACTCCTAGCATCCCTCAATACCATACTGCAACCCAATATTGCTGTGAATATACAACCTAAAACATGTCCCAATAATGTCAAACTCCATTTGCTGTGAAACTACAACTCCCAGCATGCCCTGCCTTGTAGGTCTCCATCTGCATATTCCAACTGCTGGTGTATCCCTATGGCAATGGATAAGGATCCTTTAGTTGTCGAGCCACGTTGCACATTTTCATGTAATAGGCTTTAGTACTGGCATAAGAACATGTAAAAAAAAAATAAATAAGACTAAAGAATATATATATTTTAAAAGAAAGGTTTTCAGTCTCAGATATGGCAAAAGTTTTTGAAACGCACAAATGTGAGCGAGGCTCCATTGCGCTCTACAGGCCAATCTATAGCCATAGTCATATTTTCCCAGTGATATGAGGACATCTTGTGGCTAAACTTATGAACTGCAATTCAACTCATTTCACTGAAATGGATTATGTCACATTAGAACTGATCCAGCAGCAATCTGTTGGCAAAAAAGTTGTACAGGCAACTTCCCTATATACCTGTAGATAACACAGGATCCACCATCCACAATAGGTGATTTCACAGGTCACCTCCTTCTCCTGTACAATGTCTGAAAACACCACAGTAGATAACATGGGATCCACCATTCATCATAGGTGATATCACAGCTCACCTCCTCCCCCTCCTATACAATGACTAATATTAACACCTCTATATACAGTAGACAACACAGGATCCACCTTTTGCAATAGGAGATGTCACGCTCACCTCCTCCTCCTGTACACTGACTGATAACACCTCTATATACAGAAGATAACACAGGATCCATCATCCACAACGGGAGATGTCACAGCTCACCTCCTCCTCCTGTACAATGACTGATAACATCTCTATATACAGTAGATATCACAAGATCCATTATCCACAACAGATGTCACAGCTCATATCCTCCCCTCCTGTACAATGACTGATAACGTCTGTATATACAGTAGATAACACGAGATCCATCATTCACAATATGTGATATCACAGCTCTCCTCCTCCCCCTTTTGTACAATGACTAATAATAACACCTGTATATACAGTAGACAATACAGGATCCACCTTTTACAATAGGAGATGTCAAGCTCACCTTCTCCTGTACACTTACTGATAACATCTCTATATACAGTAGATAACACAGGATCTACCATTCTCAATAGATGTCACAGCTCATCACTTCCTCCTCCTGTACAATGACTGATAACACCTCCATATACCTTAGATAACACAGGATCCATCATCCACAACAGGAGATGTCACAGCTCACCTCCTCCCGATCCTGTTCAATGACTGATAACACCTCTATATACATTAGATAACACAGGATCCACCATTCACAATAGGAGATGTCATAGTTCACCTCCTCCCCCTCCTATACAATGTCTGATAACATTTCTATATACAGTATATAACACAGGATCCACCATTCACAATAGGTATGTGTTAGGACCAGGTGGACGGGCAGACCCAGGAGCTGGATCCACTGGACCGAACTCCTTGATGAAGGTAAGGGGTCTGGTAGCCGGAGCACTACGGGTAGCAGGACAGTCCGTGCACAAGAGTAGAATGGAGAAGTCCCTGGGACCATGGAGTCACTGATGGTAGTCCGGGTGACGGAGCTCAGGTTCGGAAGCCGAGATGTTGTTAGGCGGAGTCCGGAACCGATGGAGCGAGAGGACGGGTCACCACAGGGATCAGAGATGGAACGGACTGTCAGGATGGCAGATAGTCAGCGTTCGGGGTTCGGGATTCGGCAGGACCGGATGGCAAGGCAGGATCGGCTCTAGAAGAGAGAGAGGTGAGTATCTCACAGTAACACAAGGAGACCTGACTCCTAGCTTGGGAAACACGAAGAACAGGCCCCGCCCACTTGGACACTAAACCCCTTTATACCCTGTACCTATGTGCTCAATTTCCTGTCAGTGGACGCTGGCCCTTTAAGAAAGGGTCAATGACCGCGCGCGCGCCCTAATGCGCATGCGCGCGGCCCGGGTGCCAGAAGCCAGGGCAGGGAGCGGTGAGCAAGAAGCAGGAGAGCCGGGCTGGGGCTGTGTAGCCGACGGGCGCCGGGAGCGGGGACCGGGACGCCTGGAGACCGCGGGCAATGGAGGCTGGAGACCGGGGAGAGAAGCAGGGAAGCCGGGGAGCGTGGCAGGTGAGTCGGGGAGCAGGGCAGGGGGCACGGAGAGCGTGACAGTACCCCCCCCCACGCCCCCTCCCCGCAACCGGGACAGGAAGGCACGGATCAGAGGAGTACCCACATTCTCCCGGGGTTCCCAGGACCTATCCTCAGGACCATACCCCGCCCAGTCCACCAGGAAGAACTGTCGGCCCCGTACGGTTTTCATGGCCACGATATCCCTTACCGCATAGATGTCGTCATCGGCAATAGGAGGAGGAGCCGAACTGGCAGCAGCGGAGAAGGGACCAAGGACAACCGGCTTGAGCAGGGAGACGTGGAAGGAGTTGGGTATCCTCATCGTGGCCGGGAGCTGCAGCTTGTTGGAGACCTCATTGATCTTGCCGAGGACTTTAAACGGCCCGATGTAGCGAGGTCCCAGCTTGTAGGATGGTAGCTTCAATCGGACGTACTTGGAGGCAAGCCAGACGAGATCTCCTGGAGAGAAACACGGAGGGTCCAGACGTCTCTTGTCAGCGTGTCTTTTCATCCGCAGGGAAGCACGTCCAAGGGACGCCTTAACTGAGTCCCAAATGGTTGTGAAGTCACGGGCTACAGCATCAGCAGCAGGGACATCCGAGGAAGAGGATACAGGCAATGGGACGGAAGGCTGAAGTCCGTAAACGACATGGAAGGGAGAACTGGAGGAGGACTCACTGACGTGGTGGTTATGGGAGAATTCAGCCCAAGGAAGAAGCGTGGACCAGTCGTCATGATGGGCGTTAACGTAGTGACGTAAGAAGGAGGTCAAGATCTGATTGACTCGTTCCACTTGGCCGTTTGACTGAGGATGGTATGCTGAAGAAAAGTCCAGAGTCACTCCCAGATGTTTGCAGAGAGCCCTCCAGAAGCGGGAGGTGAACTGAGTTCCTCTGTCGGACACAATGTGTGATGGAAAGCCATGCAAGCGGAAGATGTGCTGTATGTAAGCGTCAGCGAGTTCCTGGGCAGAGGGCAGTCCAGCCATAGGGACGAAATGAGCCATTTTAGAGAACCGATCCACCACGACCCATATGACTGTGTGTCCGGAGGACAGGGGCAAGTCCGTAATAAAGTCCATCGCAATGTGTTGCCACGGAACGGAGGGTATAGGCAGAGGCAGAAGACGACCATATGGCAGATGTTTGGGCGTCTTGTTCCTGGCACAGGAGGAGCAGGCTGAGACAAAAGAAGCGACATCCGTGCGAAGGGATGGCCACCAGTAATGACGTACAATTGTACTCCATGTTTTCTTCTGACCAGCATGGCCGGCTATTTTCGAGGCATGGCCCCAGTGTAACACTTTTTGCCTGTCAGTCTCAGAGACATAGGTCTTCCCGGGCGGTATCTGGGCCAGGGTGACAGGGGCCACCGGAATGATTTTACTAGGGCAGATGATGGGCTGGGATGTCTCCTCCTCCTGCTCCATGGGCATGAATGACCTGGACAAGGCATCTGCGCGTACATTCTTGTCCGCGGGTCGGAAATGGAGCTGGAAATCGAATCTGGCAAAGAACAAGGACCACCTGACTTGCCGTGGGTTCAGTCGCTGAGCAGACCGCAGGTATTCCAGGTTCTTGTGGTCCGTGTAAATAATAACGGGGTACACTGCTCCTTCCAGAAGGTAGCGCCATTCCTCCAGAGCCAGTTTGACTGCCAATAGCTCTCGGTCACCGATGGTGTAGTTGCGTTCAGGCGCTGAGAAGCTCTTGGAAAAGAAACCGCAAGTCACCATCTTCCCGGAGGAGGACTTCTGCATGAGCACTGCTCCGGCTCCCGAGGAGGAGGCATCCACCTCCAAGGTGAACTGTCGGTTTAACTCCGGACGGTGGAGCACAGGAGAGGAAGCAAATGGCCGCTTCAGAGAGCCAAACGCGGCGTCGGCCGCAGGTGACCAGTCCTTTGGATTAGCCTCCTTCTTGGTCAAGGCGGAGAGAGGAGCTGTCAGAGCCGAGAAGTGAGGGATGAATTAGCGGTAATAGTTGGCGAATCCCAGAAAGCGTTGGATTGCCTTTAGTCCGGAAGGAGGGGGCCAGTTGAGAATGGATGAGACCTTCTTCGGATCCATCTGCAGTCCGGTATCGGAGATGACGTAACCCAGGAAGGGAAGAGAAGACTGCTCGAAGACACACTTCTCTTATTTGGCATACAGACGATTCTCCCTCAGTCGTCGTAGTACCAGCCGCACGTTCTCTCTGTGGGTCTGGAGGTCCGGAGAAAAGACCAGGATGTCATCCAGATACACCACCACACAGACGTAGAGAAGGTCCCGGAACACGTCGTTCACCAATTCCTGGAAGACTGCTGGTGCGTTACACAGGCCGAAGGGCATCACACAGTATTCATAGTGCCCGTCGCGAGTATTGAACGCGGTCTTCCATTCGTCCCCAGAGCGGATGCGGACCAGGTTGTAGGCACCCCGAAGATCCAACTTGGTAAACACACGAGCTCCTCTAAGCCGATCAAACAATTCGGGGATGAGCGGCAGGGGGTACTTGTTTTTCACGGTGATTTGGTTCAATCCCCGGTAGTCTATGCATGGGCGTAGGTCACCTTCTTTCTTCTTAACGAAGAAGAAGCCTGCTCCAGCAGGAGAGGAGGATCTCCGAATGAATCCCCTTGCCAGGCTCTCTGTGATGTAAGTAGACATGGCCCTTGTTTCGGCAGGAGACAGCGGATATATCCGTCCTCGAGGTGGTGTAGTTCCCGGGAGCAGGTCGATGGCACAATCGTAAGGACGATGTGGCGGAAGTACCTCTGATTCTTTTTTGTCAAAGACGTCCGCGAAAGACCAATAGGCCGGGGGCAGTCCCGGTAGGGACTCTGGAACCGGAGGTCGTCGGATGGGTTGTATGGTCTTCAGACAGTTCTCATGGCAAGAAGAGCCCCATCGGGTGATTTCACCAGTGCCCCAGCTGACTGACGGTTCGTGTGTCCGTAACCAGGGGAGTCCCAGCAGGATTTGATGGGACATGTGTGGAAGGACGTAGAGAGCGATGTTCTCGGTGTGCAGGGCACCGATACGCAGTTCCACCGGCCTGGTGATCCACGAGATGGTGTCAGAGAGGGGTCTCCCATCTACAGAGGCAATCACGAGGGGTTTGTCGAGTGGAGTAACAGGCACCTGGTACTTGTCCACCGTGGCCTGCTGGATGAAATTGCCTGCTGCCCCAGAATCGAGGTATGCCTCGGCCGTGAACCGCGTCTCTCCCGTTGTCACTTGAACAGTCCACGTAACCGGGTCTGAGAGAGTCCCAGCACCTAGGGTGGCCTCTCCTACCAACCCTAGGCTTTGGAGTTTCCCGGCCTCTCTGGACAGGAGCGTAGAAGGTGTGTGCCCTCTCCGCAGTAGAAGCAGAGGCCCTTGGCGAGCCGCTCTGCTCGGCGTTGTTCAGACTGCCGCACACGGTCGATCTGCATGGGCTCGTGGACGGAGACACCAGATGCCGTTGACTGAAGTACGGCGGGCTTCTGCGGAGGAGAGGAATGCCGTACCGGACGTCTCTCACGGGACACCTCTTTGGATCGCTCCTGAAAGCGAATGTCCACTCGAGTCGCTAGGGTAATCAGGGCATCCAGGGTGGACGGTACGTCACGACCAGCCAGCTCATCTTTAATTCGACCCGAGAGTCCTTCCCAGAAGGCGGCGGTTAGAGCCTCGTTGTTCCACCCGAGTTCCGAAGCCAAGGTGCGAAAACGGATGGCATATTGGCCCACCGTCAGAGTCCCCTGACGTAACCGGAGAAGAGATGAGGCAGACGCGGAGGCGCGTCCGGGCTCGTCAAAGGTGCCACGAAATGCCTGCAGGAACTCCTGGATGTTCGTGGTCATAGGGTCCTCCTTCTCCCACAAGGGGTTCATCCACGCCAGTGCCTCACCCTCTAGATGGGACATTATGAAGGCGACCTTGGCTTGGTCGGAGGCAAACAAATGCAGCAGCTGCGTGAAATGGAGGGAGCATTGGTTTATGAATCCCCTGCAGGTCTTGGGATCTCCGGCGTACCAGGGTGGTGAGGCCAAACGAAGCCTGGAAGCATCCGAGGAGGCTGCCACGGGAGCTGGAGCCGTGGATTGTCTAGTGGAAGCCCGAGATGCTGAAGATGTAACCGACGCTTGTAGCGTGTTCAGGCGGGCGTCCACAGAAGTCATAAAGTTCAGGATGCGGGTCTGGGTCTCACGCTGGCGTTGGAGTTCCTCCTGCAAGGCCGCTAGTGCTTGGGCGGGATCCATGGCCTGTTCTTACTGTTAGGGCCAGGTGGACGGGCAGACCCAGGAGGTGGATCCACTGGGCCGAACTCCTTGATGAAGGTAAGGGGTCCGGTAGCCGGAGCACTACGGGTAGCAGGACAGTCCATGCACAAGAGTAGAATGGAGAAGTCCCTGGGACCACGGAGTCACTGATGGTAGTCCGGGTGACGGAGCTCAGGTTCGGAAGCCGAGATGTTGTTAGGCGGAGTCCGGAACCGATGGAGCGAGAGGACGGGTCACCACAGGGATCAGAGATGGAACGGACTGTCAGGATGGCAGATAGTAAGCGTTCGGTGGTTCGGGATTCGGCAGGACCGGATGGCGAGGCAGGATCGGCTCTAGAAGAGAGAGAGGTGAGTATCTCACAGTAACACAAGGAGACCTGACTCCTAGCTTGGGAAACACGAAGAACAGGCCCCGCCCACTTGGACACTAAACCCCTTTATACCCTGTACCTATGTGCTCAATTTCCTGTCAGTGGACGCTGGCCCTTTAAGAAAGGGTCAATGACCGCGCGCGCGCCCTAATGCGCATGCGCGCGGCTCGGGTGCTAGAAGCCAGGGCAGGGAGCGGTGAGCAAGAAGCAGGAGAGCCGGGCTGGGGCTGTGTAGCCGACGGGCGCCGGGAGCGGGGACCGGGACGCCTGGAGACCGCGGGCAATGGAGGCTGGAGACCGGGGAGAGAAGCAGGGAAGCCGGGGAGCGTGGCAGGTGAGCCGGGGAGCAGGGCAGGGGGCCCGGAGAGCGTGACAGTATGTCACAGCTCACCTCCTCCCGCTCCTGTACAATGACTGATAACACCTCTATATACAGTAGATAACATAGGATCCACCATTCACAAAAGGAGATGTCACAGTTCACCTCCTCCCTCTCCTGTACAATGTCTGATAACATCTCTACAGTATATAACACAGGATCCACCAGTGTCAATAGATGTCACAGCTCACCTCCTCCGCCTCCTGTAAATGACTGATACTGATAACACAGGATCCACCATTCGCCCTTTACATACCCATAGTACTCGAGTGTGTGAAGTAACTCGTCTTGTAGGATCCTCACATATATCTCAGCATTGAGACCACCATCGCTCCTGGTGAAGTATCCAACACCCTTGGCTGTGAAACATAGTATCCACCTATAACAATAGGTGATATCACAGCTCTCCTCCTGTACAATGACTGATAACATCGCTATATACAGTAGATAACACAGGATCCTCCATTCACGGTAGGTGACATCACAGCTCACTTCCTCCTCCTCTGTAAAATGACTGATATATATATCTATATACAGTGTGTCCACCCATATCCTGTCCACCGCCATTAACTTGAGAACGGAGGCAGCTATAGGCATAGAAGTGGTGTCTAGGTATAGTAAAGTAGCCATGCGCTACGCAATGAAACCACGTATAGCGCCACCTGGTGGAAAACAACGGAGTTAGCATTTTTATCTTGAAAACGGAACGAGATAGAGAAAAAAAAGTGAATTAAAAACTGCTATGATATGAAATCTATGACCCCCGCCAAAACATTGAATGCTGGTCACGCATATGGCGCTCATTTAACTTTGATGCTCTTGGTGGCCCCCGTCAGCTGCAATGCACATCTGGCCTCTGCACAGCATACTGTATCTTGCTGCACGTTGTGCAATATGGTAGGTGACACGTTTGCACAAGCATCTGTGATACATCATCGTAGGTCCTGCAATGTTGGTGGAGGGGTCGCATACACCTGCTGTTTGATGTGACCTCACAGAAAGAAGTCCAATGGGGTCAGGTCAGGTGAGCGTGGAGGCCACTCCACACAGCCACCGTACCCAATGACTTGTAGGAAGGTCTCCATGAGGTATCGCTTCACGTCCGCAGCCTTGTGAGTTTTACATGTTCTAATCATAGTATTTCTGTATGCAAGGTGTCGATTCATATTGAATTGATGATGCCCTACAACTTTGTAATTCACTTTTCTTCTCTATCTCTTTAGATTTTCGAGATAAAAATGCTAACTCCGTTGTTTTCCACCAGGTGGAGCTATAGGTGGTTTCATTGCGTAGTGCATGGCTACTTTACTATACCTAGACACCACTTCTATGCCTATAGCTGCCGCAGCTCTCAAGTTAATGGCGGTGGACAGGATATGGGTGGACACACTATAAAGGGCCATTTACACGCTGCGACATCGCTAACGATATATCGTCGGGGGTCATGATGTTTGTGACGCACATCCGGCATCATTAGCGACGTCTCAGCGTGTAACACGTATGAGCGACCTTAAACGATCGCAAAAGAGGCAAAAATCGTTGGTATGTGAGACGTCGTTCACTTACCAAAAATCGTTGTCTATTCAGTAGCGGGGTTGTTTTTCGTACCTCCGGTAGCATACATCGCTGTGTGTGACACCGCAGGAATGAGCAACAACCTCGTACCTGCGGCCGGCCGCAATGAGGAAGGAAGGAGGTGGGCGGGATGTTCGTCCCGCTCATCTCCGCCCCTCCGCTTCTTTTGGGCGGCCACTTAGTGACATCGCTGTGACGCCGCACGAACCACCCACTTAGATAAGAGGCGGTTTGCCGGCCACAGCGACGTCGCAGGGAAGGTAAGTCCATGTGATGGGTGTAAGTGATGTTGTGCGCCACGGGCAGCAATTTGCCCATGACGCACAAAAGACGGGGGCGGGTATGCTCGCTAGCGATATCTATGGCGCTATTGCAGCGTGTAAAGTACCCTTATAGAGTAGATAACACAGGATCCACCAATTATAATAGGTGATGTCACAGCTCACCTCCTCTGCGTATACAATTACCTCTACGTATATCACACAGCATGGCGCAGAATACGTTCCTGTGAAAGTCCCTGGGACACATAAATCAATACAATCTAATTCCTTGACAATGGAAACCTTTAACCCCAGCCTGAAAATGTGACAAACTTATGAAGGTGTTTCACGCTGTTTGATAAATCCGGAGTATTTTAGGACTGTCTGGTCTAAAGGCTGTGATTTATGAAGCAGTTCTTCACACAAAGCCAGTGTAAAACTCTTTATATAATGTTGCACAATTTTCCAACTTTTTGCATTTATTCTGTT